>NW_022680477.1:0-255000 GCF_009764315.1 Trachypithecus francoisi | reverse complement strand
TCCTGGACTCAGGGATCTGGCTGCCTCAGCCTCCCCAAGGGCTTGAATTACAGGTATGAGCCACCGAGACCAGCCTGTATTTTCCTTATTACGCGGCTGCCAACGTAACTGTGGTTTTGGTCATTACCGTTAATGAGAAAACTTTAACGTTTAACTCTCAGAATCTCTAAGTTTACACAGAAGAAATTAAAATACGTCGGTTTTGGGAAAACGTAGACAGCAGAGGACCCACATTATTTTTCTTGGCTTCTCTGCTTATCAGTTTAACGGAGCCGTGCTTGCAACGTTTAAAACCACTTTTCTTTTTTAACAACAGCTCCACGAAGAAAGACTTTGGAAAGCTTATCTCCGGGTGTTTCGTGAGTGTTTTTGCTTTCTCTGCATTTTTCTTCAAATCCCTACATCGTCTGCTCTTAAACACGAAAGTCTAACACCAACAGAAGCCTCGGAAACAGAAGGACTCGTTAGGAGGAGGCAAAGTCGACGACTTTTTGTGTGTAATTCGGGAATCTGAGAACTGATGGTAAGAAGCTGTTACGTAGAAACTCAAAGATCTCTGTTGAAACTGTGTCCATGTGAAAAAGTTAGTTTTTTTTTTTTTTAATGTGGTGAAGTCCAGAGAAGTCTGCAGGAGAACCCATGGGAAAATCAGAGAGAAATTCAGGGCTGAGACGCTTACTTTTCTGGTTGAACTATGCCAAAAAAAAAAAAAAAAAAAAAAAAACAATGAAGATCAAGGAAGATTTTCCGTTCATTTTTTGAGAAACGTTCGTTACAATTGGCAACAAACTGTTTCTAAGGCACAGGATCTCTCAAACCAAGTGGAACAATAGGGACGGATTTGCAGGGCAAAGCTGAACATTTTATTTTATTTATTTCATGTTATTTTATTGTATTATTCCTTTTTTTTGAGACAGCGTCTGGCTCTGTCGCCCAGGCTGGAGCGCAACGGCACGATCTCGACTCACTGCAACCTCCGCCTCCCGGGTTCAAGCCATGCTCCTGCCTCAGCCTCCTGAGTAGCTGGGATGACAGGCACCTGCCACCACGTGTGGCTAATTTTTGTATTTTTAGTAGAGACGGGGTTTCACCAGGTTGGCCAGGCTGGTCTCGAACTCCCGACCTCAGGTGATCCACCCGTCTCGGCCTCCCCAAGTGCTGGGATGACAGGCGTGAGGCACCGCGCCCGGCCAAAGCTGAACGTTTTAACCATGAAATAACTATGTGGATTCACCTTTTCACTGAGGCCACACGCGTAGCCTGCAAAGACCAAACAACTTGCCCGCGGCTGCCCCTAAAAAACACCTTAGTCAGGGCTGGAGATTGACGTGTTGTGGTCAGCCACGAAAGCACGTCTGGTACACACGCAAAGCACCGTTTTCCTTCTGTCCGACAAGACCCAGGCAGGCCGGGTCAAGAGAGAACACTGAGCTTCGGAGGCATTTTGCACCAGGCCGGCCAGAAAAGGAAAAGAAATCAGCAGGACGGACGGCACAGAAAACGGACCGTGGAGACTCAGGGCACCTGAGGGGTGTCGGAAAGCCTCGCCTGTCCGCGGGCTCGGAGCTCCCACAAATAAAGCGTCCCCAGCCCTGCGCACCCTGCCGCTACGTGGTGGGGACCCTGAGCCAGTGTGCGTGGCTCTGTCCCTCCCCCACTTCCCGCCCAGCTCACATATGTTTTTTATCACAGCTGGGAAGCAGTCAGGCAGGCCAAATCCAATCATCAACGTTCTTTTGCAGAAAGAGAGAAAAAGCTATGCCAAAAATAAAAAAAAAAAAGATTTAAAAAGTGGTGGTTATTAAAAGTCAATTTCTTTTTCCATTTATTATTATTATTATTATTTTGTCTCAAAAATAATTCAATCACCGTTGCAACGCCGTGCCGGAAAATCCGTGCCACTGTCCAAAAACTGAAACAAAATAGAAGTTAAAAAGCGTATCACCGGCCCGGGCACGGTGGCTCCTGCCTGTCATCCCAGCACTTTGGGAGGCCGAGGCGGGCGGATCACCTGAGGTCAGGAGTTCGAGACCAGCCTGGCCAACATGGTGAAACCCCACTGCTACTAAAAATACAAAAATTCCTTGGGCGTGGTGGTGCGGGCGCCTGTCATCCCAGCGTCTCACGGTGGCTGAGGCGGGAGAATGGCGTGAACCCGGGAGGCGGAGGTTGCAATGAGCCGAGATCTCACCACTGCCCTCCAGCCTGGGCCACAGAACAAGACTCTGTCTCAAAAATAAAAAAAAAAAAATCATTAATTAATGAAATAAAGTCCGGAACAACCACCTCTGCTGTGTTCCCAGCACTCTTTTGATTCAAATCAGGGCTTTTCCCTCTTGCGTTTTCCCACCTTCTGGGGGAACGTGGCTGAGAAACCGGAAGACGTACGTTTCGGTAAAGGGGGCCTCCCCCAATCTGTACCCCCCGGAAATGCACAGAGGACCCCGGGCTGCTGGTACCACAACAACGCTCTGTTTTTAGCCACGGCCGACTCAGGATTTTTTTTTTTTTTTTTTTTCCAATCAGTCTGCCCTCAGGGGAGAAGTGAGAATTTTTTTCTTTTTTTTTTTAACACTGGAATACAAATATTTATAAGTTTATTTATATCTCAGTTTTACAAGATGTACATTCAGACTACGGGGCCTGACGAAATACAGTCTGTTGCTACAATGGAACCTCAGGAGCGTGACGGTGTCGCCGAAAATACTCAGGACATGTTTTTTATTTTTTTTTTCATCCCCGTCACCGCCCACCGACAGGATCCGAGGTTGACAAAGGTTAAGACTGTTGGTTTGGGAAATGGCGTGCGATTTTTCTTTTCATGTGAAGCCATCCCTGAAAATAATCTGTAGATGTCGACGTAACCCGCACGCGGCCGCTGTGTTGTAAATCGTAACGGGCTCCTCGTAAATTGGGGGGCGGGGGTGGCGGGGAAGGGGAACAGGTTTCAGAAATATAAAAATAAATGCAAGGCAATGTCAAATTTACACTCCACAGAATTAAAATAGTACATATGTACGCATTTCCAACCCAGGGAAAAAAAAATAAAAATAAATAAGAAATCCACATACATCTCAAAGCAAGAAGCAGGGGGCACCGGTCGCCCCCTTCCCACGGGACCTGCAGGTACCGTGGGCTGAATTCGGGAAACGATCCGCTTTCAATAAATAGCACGTTTCATAGCTTTGAAACCTGATAGTCTCTACATTCCTTAACCGGTTTCTCATTAAATATCCAATTTCAATAAAACACGTCTACATGGCATCCCGTCATCCACGTCTGTATAGTCACGAAGCTAATTCTCTTTAATAAATTAGGCACCAGTTTTTTTTTTCTGTTTTTTTTTTGTTGTTGTTGTTTTGTTTTTTTTAATGTCAGACGTTTCCCCCAAAAGCCTCTCCAGACCTCCCAAAGCTGCAAGCAGCAAAAGCAGCTCTCAGCAAAGCGCCTCTGAAATGTGTGCCGTTGGAGTGGCCGCCGTCGCGTCCTCCTCGGTCTCTCCCCGGGAAAACGGCAGTGAAAGGGAGACGGAGGGTTCTCCTTGTTCTTAGAGGAAAAAATAAAAACGTTAGAAAGGTCAGCGTTTTCCTTCCATCCTCCCCGGAGCTTGGCACCAACCTGAACCCCGTCTCGGCTTCGTGTGGGTGAAACGCCCAGCAGTCCCCAGGCCGGACACAATCCACTGATGTTCACAAGTCCTGACGTGGCCAAGAACAGCAGCAAGACCACAAAACAGAAACTCGGGCTTCCGAGGCCCGTTTGGGAGCCTGGCTGGACTTCGGGGAGGTGGAGAGACCGTTTCTATGACACAGTGTCCCTGGAGGAGCCAAAAGGCCTCCTTCCCTTACAGGAGAGACGTCAGAGCCCGTCGGACAACCGCGTTTGTCACTGGAAAAACGGGCGTTGGATGTGGTCCGTTTCCCCGTCCGTCGCACAGGCACAGACTCTGTCCCACCTCTTTGTTCACACGGTGCCGGAGAAGAAAGCCACAGCCACGAGTCCTGTCACCCCTGATTGTTAAATCACACCTGCACCCCCACCAGACAAGGTGCGTTTTTCTAACTCCTGGCAATTCCCAGGAACAGACCTTTGCAAAGTAGGCACCCGTCAGAGAGGCGACCGGAGACGGAACATCTAATCCCTGCATCCAATCAATCCCATTCCTTCTCCTCTGGGTGCTTCGCCGTCAGAGAGACAGAGAGAAAAAAGAAAGAGAAAAGTGGATGAGTGTGACGGACGCCCTCCACGGACGCTTTGGCCAAGTTTTCGGGGCTGCAGGTGGCGGGGTGGGGAGGAAAATACGTATTAGGGCTCGACCCCACATGGTTCAGTTCGGCCAGCAACGTGTTCCTCTCCACGGGCCGGGGCTCCCGTGGATCTCACAGACCAAATCCTCTCTCTCTCTGAAATCACGTTAGGAGAAAGTTCAGCCCCCTTCGCTAGCCGGGTCGTGTATTCCCGGCTTTGCCAGCGAGCTCAGCCCAAAGCCACTGGGAAACCAACGTGACTTTGAATACGACCTTGTTTCCAGCACAAAGCACTAAGAACCCGCCAACGTAGGCCCACCCCATAAATCCCACGTCTCACATCCTGTGCGGAGACATGTTGCCGTTTCCACCCTGAACGTTCAGGCAAACATGTCCCTGGAGGGCCTTCCAGGACAGTCCCTCCTAAACGTCCCAGAAAAAGAGAGAAGAGGCCGGGCGCGGTGGCTCACCCCTGTCATCCCAGCACTTGGGGAGGCCGAGGAGGGTGGATCGTCTGAGGTCAGGAGTTCGAGACCAGCCTGGCCAACATGGCAAAACCCCGTCTCCACTAAAAACTACAAAAAGTAGGTACGAGTGGAGGCAGGTGCCTGTCGTCCCAGCTACTTGGGAGGCTGAGGCAGGAGAATCGCTTGAACCTGGGAGGCAGAGGTTGCAGTGAGCCGAGATGGTGCCACTGCACTCCAGCCTGGGTGACAGAGTGAGACTTTGTCAAAGAAAGAAAGATAAAGAAGGAAGAAAAGGAAAGAAAGAAAGAAAGAAAGGGAGAGAGAGGGCAGGAGGGAGGGAGGGAAGGAAGGAGAGAGAGAGAAAGAAAGAAAAGAAAGAGAGGGAGGAAGGAAAGAAGGAAGAAAGGAAGGAAGGAAAGAAAGAAGAAAAAGAAAGAAAGAAAAGAGAGAAAGGAAGGAAGGCAGGAAACAAAGGAGAAAGAAAGAGAGAAAGAAAGAAAGAGAGGGGGAAGGAAGGAAAGAAAGAAAGAAGAAAAAGAAAGGAAGGAAGGAAGGAAGAAAGAAAGAGGGAGGGAGGAAGGAAGGAAAGAAGAAAAAGAAAGGAAGAAAGAAAGAGAAAGAAAGAAGAAAGAAGGAAAGAAAGGAAGGAAAGAAGAAAGAAAGGAAGGAAGGAAGGAAGAAAGAAGAAAAGAAAGAAGGAAGGAAGAAAGAAAAAGAAAAACAAAGAAAAGGAAAGAAGGAAGGAAGGAAGAAAGGGAGGAAGGAAGGGAGGGAGAGGAGAGGGCGTTGGTGGTGAGGACCGGTCACAGTCCAAAAGCTGAATTTCTTATTTCCTTCCATCCTGGAGTTTCAGGGAGAAAGAAGAAACGAGCACACGCGTACCCCCCACTCACTGCAGACCACTTATCCAGAGCCTACAAAAAGTCACCCAACTTCTCTCGCGGGAGACAAGCCAAAGACAGCCCGTCCCGGCAGACACGCGTGTCCTCCCCACACAGTGCTCTGGGTTTGTTCTGCTTTGGGGGCCCATTCGTGAGGGTAAAGCTCGGCTCTCTTTCCGTATTAAATCAAACTGGAACAAGGAGGCCTCCTCCTGGCAGGCCTGGAGGCCCAAGCGTCCCAGCACGGTTGAGAATAACTAGCTGCCTTTTAAAAGTTCAGATTCAGGCCAGGTGCGGTGGCTCACGCCTGTCATCCCAGCACTTTGGGAGGCCGAGGCGGGTGGATCACCTGAGGTCAGGAGTTGGAGACCAGCCGGGCCAACATGGCGAAACCCTACAAAAAATACAAAAAACATGAGCCGGGCCTGGTGGCAGGTGCCTGTCGTCCCAGCGACTCGGGAGGCTGAGACAGGAGAATCGTTTGAACCCGGGAGGCGGAGGTTGCGGTGAGCCGAGATCGCACCACTGCACTCCAGCCTGGGCAGCGAAAGAGCAAAACTCCATCTCTTAAAAAGAAAAGTTCAGATTTGACAGGGACCAGACGGGGAGTGAGCTTTTGGTTGGGAGGAAATGATGACAGACGGTTATGTTTCGACTTTTCAAAATCACTCAGCCTTTTTCGGGGGAAAAAAAACAAAAAACAAAAAAATATCTAGGGCCGTACACCTCTTCCCAACCCCTTTTCCCAAGGGTTCTACACACTGTGATGAATGAAAATCTGCTTCCCAAATATTCAAAATGCAATTCTTCTTTTAGATAAAAATTTCATCTGAACGATAAAACCCTCTCTCTCGCTTTCTTTTAAATTTCTAGCTTTAAAAAAAAAATGCGTGAAGGAGACAAACTTTCTAATGCCATTCACGTCTGGGAAAAAACAAGTTGTCACGGATTGAAAAATATTTAATTTGCATTCTTTTCTCTCTCTCTCTCTCTGTCATTTTACAGCGGTTCTAACATTTTGAAATAAAAAACGTCGAAGGGGCCTTTTGGTTTGTGTTCGGAGTATCCGAAGACAGAAATGAAATGGGCCCAAATGTGTCTGCATTTCGTGACGAGATAGAAAGTGTTACGTGGAAGGAAAAAAAAAGAAGTTTTGTTTTTTGTTTTTGGTTTTTTTTTTTTTTTTTTTTTATCCCCACCGCTGGGAGAAGTATCTCCATCAGAAGTTAAGAAAGAAAACTGCTAAGATCGAATCCGGAAACAAGCAAAGGTATTTTGGAAATAAGAGAGTTGGCCACGGAACATTAGGAAATGTCGAGAGAAGATATAGTTTCTCTCTGGGCAGGCCCGGGTGACGGAGGCAAATCATGCAGATGAAACGTCTGGGAGGTCAGCAACCCCCTTGCTGTGTTCCCAGAAAACCAATCAGAACATGCAACGTGGATCTCCCGAAACCTGGGGTCAGAATATTCTGAATGTTGTTGGTTGAGTCATTTCAAGCAAGGGTCCAGTCCATGCCGGCTGTGAGGACAAGTTGCTATCTGCTGTTTATAAAACTAGGCGCACGGCGGGAGGGCGAGGCGGGCGGTTGCCCTGAGGTCAGGAGTTCGAGACCAGCCTGGCCAACTCGGTGAAACCCCGTCTCTACTAAAAACACAAAAAAATTAGCCGGACATGGGTGGCCTATGGCCGTCGTCCTGGCTACCACTCGGGAGACTGAGGCAGGAGAATCGCCTGAACCCTGCAGGCGGAGGTTGCAGGGAGCTGAGATTGAGCCAGGGCACTCCAGCCTGGGCTACGAAGCAAGTCTCTGTCTCAAAAAAAAAAAAAAAAAAAAAAAAGAAGAGGAAACTGGCGGACTGCAGAAGATGGAGTAGAGGAGAAACTCCCTACCTTTTAGACCTTCCCAACCAGACGCGACAGCTCAGGGACCAAACTGATGTTCAGGCACTACCCTGTTCTCTTTCACTCCCTTTAGAAACACAAAACCACGCTTCCAGCAGGCCCAGGGCGATGTCCACACCCACGATCTGTGCCACCGGCCCCTCAGTGGCCAGGGCTGCGAGAAGAGGCAATGCCTTTTACACGTGGGACGCTGACGGGGGGGGGGTCAAGAGGGCACGGTGATTCTTATTATTTTTTTAATCTATAATCTTTATAGTATTGCACTTCATTCCATGTCACTCAAGTTAATGCTGCTTTAGGATTACACCTGCCAACCACGCGTCCGTCTCTTAGGCAAGTCACTCGCGTCTGCATTCTGTGAAACAGCAGAAAACCAAACCCCAAACAAAACCAAACAAACAAACAAACAAAAACAAAACAAAACACCCAGTCCAGTGGAGGAAGCAAATACTGGAAAAACGTATCAAGTCGCCTGTTCTAGGGCACCAGGCATCCCCAACTCTTGCCGGTGCGGTGGGGCCAGAGACGCGTTCACGAGCATCGTGGTCCTCATGCAGGTCCCCGGAACGTGGGAGTCACCACGTGGGAGGTTCGAATCTCCCTCCCGTCCCCTTCCAAGTCCCCACCCCCTTCACGTCCTCAGCCACAGCAGCGAGAAAACGGTTTCCTTATTGCTGCCTGGGATGCTGAGGGCGCGGTGGGAGGACAGCCCGGCCCCGTGCGTCCTGGGATTCCAAAGTCCACATTCAAAAATCCACACGCGTTCCGCAGCTCCGGGGACGAAGGAAGGGGGATAGCGCTCAAGAAAATCGTTGGCAACGAAGACGTGGCATTTTCAGCGGAGACCAGCCCCGGGATCTTTGCAGTTTCATAGACTCGAGGACCTTCCACACGTGTGTCGTTAACCGCATGCATAGGGTAGAGCAGAGGAAGACGCAGCGAGGCAGAGGGTCGACCCTTCTCCAAGGTCCCAGGACGCACGGGCAGAGCCTTGGAGAGGCCCGAGCAGGGCGCACGGCCGCTCACCCGCTCCGCCTTCTTCTGCACCGTCTCCGGGAGGGTCTGGCTGGGTCGTGCGTGGACGGTCCCGGGAGCCTCCTCCCCAGGCCTCTTGCAGGAGCTCCCGGGGTGCCCGGAGCACGGTGTCCGCGGAAGGAGCTCCAGGCAGGGGTGAGTGCAGGACGCGCGGTGCAGGCGGGGCGCGCGGAGCCCGGGAGTCCCGGTGCGCTGTGGGGGCTGCGCGGCGGGGTCAGAGCCCCAGGGCCTCCGCGTGCTTCCGCGCCTTGAGCCGCAGGTCGGCGATGCTGGAGTTTTTGCTGTTGCTCTTGGCGGCGGCGGCGACCACGGCAGCGGCCGAGGCGGACTCGGCCAGCGACGCGATGGGCAGCCCGAAGGGCGGCGGGGGGAACATCAGGTAGGGCGCGTGCGCCGCCAGGTGCGGGTGCAGGTGCGGGTGCGCGTGGGCCACGCCTTCCAGTTGCAGCTGAGCCTGGACCTGCAGGAGCGGACCCGGGGGCGTGAGCGCTCAGGCTGGGAATGGGGGGGCCTTCCCCGTCCCTCCCCCGAAACCCCCAACGTGCTTCTGCTCCCCTAGGGAGCGTCGCCCCTTCTCCAGCCCCGGAAGCCACCCCACGCCCGACTGTGCTCCTTCCCCCTGGCCCAAGGCTCTCTCGCGTCACCAGGTCGCCAAGGCTCTCCCGGGTCACCAGGTCCCCAAGGCTCTCCCGGGACACCAGGTCCCCAAGCCTCTCCCGGGTCACAAGGTCCCCAAGCCTCTCCCGGGGCACCAGGTCCCCAAGCCTCTCCCAGGACGCCAGGTCCCCAAGGCTCTCCAGGGACAGCAGGTCTCCAAGCCTCTCCCGGGACGCCAGGTCCTCAAGGCTCTCCCGGGACACCAGGTCCCCAAGCCTCTCCCGGGTCACAAGGTCCCCAAGCCTCTCCCGGGGCACCAGGTCCCCAAGCCTCTCCCAGGACGCCAGGTCCCCAAGGCTCTCCAGGGACAGCAGGTCTCCAAGCCTCTCCCAGGACGCCAGGTCCTCAAGGCTCTCGCGGGACGCCAGGTCCCCAAGCCTCTCCCGGGGCACCAGGTCCCCAAGGCTCTCCCGGATCACCAGGTCCCCAAGCCTCTCCCTGGTCACCAGGTCTCCAAGCCTCCCCCGGGTCACCAGGGCCCTAAGCCTCTCCCAGGACACCAGGTCCCCAAGCCTCTCCCGGGGCACCAGGTCCCCAAGCCTCTCCCAGGACGCCAGGTCCCCAAGGCTCTCCAGGGACAGCAGGTCTCCAAGCCTCTCCCAGGACGCCAGGTCCTCAAGGCTCTCGCGGGACACCAGGTCTCCAAGCCTTTCCAAGGTCACCAGGTCCCCAAGCCTCTGCCGGGACGCCAGGTCCCCAAGCCTCTCCCTGGTCACCAGGTCTCCAAGCCTCCCCCAGGACACCAGGTCCCCAAGCCTCTCCCGGGTCACAAGGTCCCCAAGCCTCTCCCGGGGCACCAGGTCCCCAAGGCTCTCCCGGATCACCAGGTCCCCAAGTCTCTCCCGGGTAACCAGGTCCGCAAGCCTCTCCCAGGACACCAGGTCCCCAAGGCTCTCCCCGGGACACCAGGTCCCCAAGGCTCTCCCGAGGACACCAGGTCCCCAAGGCTCCAGTGCACAAAGCCAGGCAGGCCTGCGGGCTCCAACGGCCTAATTTCACTGAGTCCTGCCGTGGGCAAGAGATGGTACAAGAAGTGGGGCTCGTTCCCCCACCTCAAGGCCAGGTAACCAGGAGAGGAGAACCGCGGAGGGATGCGGACCTGTCTCCTTGGGGCCTGGGCCATGGAGAGCTGGAGAGCTCGTGGCGACCAGCGCTCAGGGGTCCATTTCTGAGTTGCTCATTTATAATTTAGACTTTTATACCTTCCACTCCCCACCGCCACCGCACCCCCAAGCCTTTGCACCCTCAGCCAGCAGAGGCTGCGGCCAGACGGGCGGTACCTGCAGCCCTTCGCCAAACACGCGCCCCAATACAAATCCCAGCTGTCCCCTTGGAATAAAACGGTCAAGAACAGAGGCCACGCGTCCGCCCTGCCAGAGCCCCCCAACCCCGTTCCGCCCGCGCATGATCCCGACCCCCAGATTAGGGACCGAAGGGGCGCGCAGGGGCGCTGGGCTGCGTTCAGACAGGGCGCACCTGGGCGCTGTGCTCTCTCGTCCTGGGACCTTGCACCCTCCTTCCACACAATTTCTCACTTCCTCCCATCCCATCTCCACACTAAGCCAGAGCAGGGGGCCCCCTTGGGACGCTTGGGTTCCGCGACCGACCCCCCCACTCCCTGGAAGCCGCAAATCCACGCTGGGAACCCAAACGCTGCTCACTCCAAAGTCAGCTGGGAGCTGAGTAGGGGGTCTCCAGCTCGGAGGTGCAGAGCCCGGGCCAGGGTCCAGGGTCCAGGCAGAGGCCCCAGACCCTGGGACACTCAGGGGTGGTGGTGAAAAGGGAGTGGCTGTCTATCCCATCTCTGGTATCCAGGCGCAGGCATCCCAGCCTTCTTAACCAGGCAGCAAGCCAGGTGGGGGGTGCCTGACTGGGTGGGACTTCTCACCCCTCTGGTTTTTGTAAGATTTCCGTTTGGGCTTTGTGTGTGTTCACCTTCCCGAAAGGTCTTTGAGTTTTAACAGCCTGATTTTTTTTTTTTTTTGAGTTGGAGTCCTGGAGTCTCGCTCTGTCACCCAGGCTGGAGTGCAGAGGCGCCATCTCGGCTCACTGCAACCTCCGCCTCCCGGGTTCAAGTGATTCTCATGCCTCAGCCTCCGAAGTACCTGAGATCGCAGGTGTGCACCACCGCGCCCAGCCAATTTTGGTATTTTTAGTAGAGACGGGGTTTCACCATGTTGGCCAAGGCTGGTCTCGAACCCCTGACCTCAGGGGATCCACCCGCCTCGGCCTCCCAAAGTGCTGGGATGACAGGCGTGAGCCACCCTGCCTGGCCCAGCCTGATTTAATACGTGTCAAGGTGCCTGTAAATGCCTCCTTGGAAAAGCCACTGATTTTTTTTTTTCTGAGGGCCGGCTAAGAAGTATCAGGATGGGGTAGCAAGTAGGGGAAAGGGGAGGGGGTGGCGCGTCCCTGGGGATCTTCAGAGGAAGAAAAACCGAGCTACCTGTTGGAAAGGCATCCTTAACGCTCCCATGTTCACGTAGGGTGCCACCCGGCAGGCGTCTAGGTGGTTGGCTGTGCCTAAGATGACGCCTATGGCAAAAGGGAGGAGGTATCAGTGTGGTGGTCCTGGGTGCAGCCAGCACCTCATTACCCCCCATCCATCCTCAAGCAGGCGCCCCCAGCTTCAGGTCCCCCCAGTCCCAACACCCACCTTTATGCATCTGATTCTCCTGTTTGCGGCACTTGGCTCTCCGGTTCTGGAACCAAACCTTGTGGGGGAAGCAGAAAGAGATGTGGGATCCTGAACTCAGCCCAGCCTCACCAGGGAGGACCTTCCTGTGAGGATTAACCAAGCACTTTGCACCTCTGGGAGTCCAAAAGTGACCGATGGGGGTCCCCCGTCCCTCACCGTCCCTCTGTCTCCAACCCTGCCTAACTGGCTACCTAGAACTGGAAACTGGGTTTTGATTTTTTGTGTTTGGATTTTTCTTTTTCGTTTTTGAGACAGAGTCTTGCTCTGTCACCCAGGCTGGAGTGCAGTGGCGCGATCTCGGCTCACTGCAACCTCCGCCTCCCGGGTTCAACCAATTCTCCAGCCTCAGCCTCCCGAATAGCTGGGACTACAGGCATCCACCACCACACCAGGCTAATTTTTGTATTTTTAGTAGAGACAGGATTTCACCATGTTGGCCAGGCTGGTCTTGAACTCCTGACCTTAAGCGATCCACCCACCTCGGCCTCCCAAAGTGCTGGGATGACAGGCGTGAGCCTGAATCGTGGCCTAGAACTGGAAATTGGGTTTTGTTTTTGAGACAGACTCTTGCTCTCTCCTCCAGGCTGGAGTGCAGTGGTGCAATCTCGGCTCACTGCAACCTCCACCTCCCGGGTTCAACCAATTCTCCAGCCTCAGCCTCCCGAGTAGCTGGGATGACAGGCGCCCGCCACCACACCTGGCTAATTTTTATATTTTAGTACAGACGGGTTTTCACCATGTTGGTCAGGCTGGTCTCGAACTCCTGACCTCAAGCGATCCACCTGCCTGGGCCTCCCAAAGTGCTGGGATGACAGGCGTGAACCACTGCACCCGGCCTAGAACTGGAAAAGGTTAAGCGCTCCCTGCCCTGCCTCAGTGAGACCTGTCCATCATCATTGATGAATTTAAGTTGAACAAGTGAGTTCTGAGACAGTGGAAGTGGACACCCTGTCGGAGAACTCGACTTGCCACCTTCAGACTTTAGCCACCAAGGTCGAGGGCCGCCAGATGGCCAAAGGGCTCCAAATCCAGCGTCTTCTCCAATCTAACTCTGGACACACCAAGCCCAGAAAACGCCTTGCCTTCCTCGGCCTCCTCGGAAGCCCTGGGGAGCTGCTGGGGTCCCACGCATATGACCAAGGGTTATGAACATCCCGGGGACCCTCAGGAGGCTGGAGAAATTCACACAGGTCTCGTTAATATTTGGGGACGAATTCTGCGTCCTCTCCCCTCCTACAAGCCTCCTCCGCTCTCCCAGGATTGACAGTCCCCTCCTCCACAGACAGACCAGCTGGGGGAACGCAGGGAGTTTAGGCTACCCCTGGTAATCTGGACACCTCCCCGTCCCCTCCCCCACCGCCACCTCCCTGACAGTCTGAGTGGCTTAATTCCTCCTAACAGGTTTTCTGTGGCAGGTCCACCTGCACCCTGACGGACACGGCAGTCACTGCCCAGGAAAAATAATTCGGAGAAATCATTCGCACAAAGACAGACGTCCTCAGCCAAGGCGGTGAGCAACCCAGTAGCTCCAGCTCTTGTGGGCAAAACACGGACTCGGTCTACAGCCACCAGACCCCACCAGACCCCACTGTGCAGGGCCTGGGGGGCCGGTGCCCCTAGGAAGGGAACACCGGAAAACCCTCAAGAGTTTGGGAGCGTCCAGGAGTCTACGCAACACCACGTGCATTTGGGTCTGGAACCCAAGACCGAGCCTCCCGCCCGCCTTCCAATGTGGGTCCGGCCGGGCTGCGGCGCTCCTAGAAAACTTGATCCTGTTTCCCACAAAGTCATCCTCCCTCACCGCCTCCCCAGAAAAGGCCCCTGCCTGGGGCTGAGACTGAAATCCACAAACAATCCCTCTCCCCCTTTTGCAAAGCCGCCCTTCAGACCTGCACCTGCAAGGGACTGCCAGGGTGCCCGTCAATGCTCCCAGTACTCTCCGCCTGTCTCCTACACGGTCCGGAAAGCCAGCCAGCCACCCCAAAGCCTCTGGAAGGGCATTTAAATAAAAACAACAAACAAACAAACAAACACAGAATCCTATTGAAACCTGGAAAGCCTCGTTCCACACGGGAAGGAGGAAAAAAAAAAAAAAAAAGATGATGAAGAATAAAAGTGATGAATTAGCTGCCGCGTTAAGTGCTAATAAATCAGTCTTGGAGTGATTCACGATCAATTCCAATTAGGCCTGAATATGGTAAGTGAAGTGGGTGACACTGGTTTAGACAGTTATTTCTTCATTAAGGACCGCTCGCTGCTTTCCTTCACAGACGCCGCAATGCGCTGTCCGTTTGATTTCCATTACAGACAGTGAATAATGACATTTAATTTAGCTCTGCGCCATAAACCCGAAGATATTTCTTGTAATTAAATTACGGCCTGCCCCTCACCGTGGTCTCATAAGTTTCGATTAGAACCCTGACAGCTGGGTGATATGACTTTGCAGGGCGACGCTAAAAATAAAAGGTTAATCGGGAACAGCTTCCATCGGATGCTCAATTTATTTACAGCAAATTTCCACCCTAAATTGAAACTCGATCTGCTCACAGCACGGGACGGGCTGTACTGAAAGAGCTTACCCAACCCTTCACAGAGAGAGACGGGATGAAAATCTAGTTCATTGTGTCTCCCTCCCCGTCCCCGCCACCATCACGACTTCCACTGGACGTCCGTGTTGGAACTAATTGATTTTTATGACGACTCCAAGCCTGCCTGCCTTTACCAGACGATGAGGTTTTCCCTCGTGGCGAGAGAGAAAATGATGTCTTTTATCCTATTCCCATGTTTGTTTTTATGATTATTTACCGTCGTTAAATTTTCATGCCACCCCTGAATCGATCACCCCTGGCTTCTCCCCCCATCTGTCTTTATTTTAGGGTGTGCTCGGGGTGTCTGTGCACACCCCACCCACCGATTTCCTGCGACTGAACTGAGGTGCGAGTCGGTAATAGACTACGGAAAGAAATAGTGTGGAATTAAATTACAAGTAATTTATTTTTATAGAAACAGTACATCAAGGGCCTGGATACGCTACGGATCCCAGGCACCGCCGACACCAGGAGATGACATAAACTTGATGTCCCCTTTAGCAAAACTTTAATCTTTTCATTAATTTATCCCGGGCCGTCCCATCCATCTTCTGCGAGAGGGGTGGACAGCAAGGAAACCCCTGTCGGATCCAACTTCCTGCCCTCACTGAGGCCACAGACGCCCTGACAAGGGACACGGTCCTTCGGAATCTCCAAAACGTCTCCCCCGTCCTGGGCAGTATCTTTGTTTGGGGGGAGGGCCACTACGGTTCTCAGTAAAGAGGCCTGGGGAGTGTTTATTTAATGGTAAGGATCCTAGGGAGGCCTTTTAAACGCAGCCACAGGGGAAGACGGAGGAGAATCAGGAGCCAAACTATATTTTTTAAATGAGAGGGCTTATACCACACCGTGCATCAAACACAAGTGTATCTTCCTCTGCTAAAGTTTTGTGTCTGAATGTGTTGACTGGATAACCAATCCCACGGGAAGCGAAGGGGATCAGGGACCAAAACATATAAATATATATATATATATATATATGTGTATACACGTATATATTTAAATTAAAGATCTTGTAAAACACTCTGCATCAAACGCATGTGTACATTCGTCTCCTAAGCAAAATCCAGGCAAAGTGGTGTTTGAAACGTGTTGACCTCATCACCAGTCCTACGGGACTGGGCTTTGAACGCCTGGTCTCCTTTGCTTTTGAACGCCTTGGGCTTTGTAATCGGTCTCTCCCTGGTCGGCAATCTTAATTTCGTTTATTTTTGAACGGGTCCCCAGGGTCTGGAGATCCTGACTCTCTCTCTCTCTGTCTCTCTGTCTCTCTCTGTCTGTCTCTCTCAGCCTTTCTGTCCTGCCCAGAACCAGGAGAAAGGACTAGAGGACTTGACCTTCCAGGGGAAGCTGTGTCCTGTCAGGCAGGGACTGGAAAAAAGCCATTTGGAGACTCTCCCACCAGCACCCGGAAAATAAATCCATACCTTTAACTTAATGTTTACAATGCCCAGGAAGGCTCTGCCCGCGCGTCCCTCTGCGCACACCCAAGGCCTCCCCCCACCCCGGCCCCTGGTGCCTGGTCTGAAGGGACAGCGTGAATTAGCGCGCTCCTTGGGGAGCCCCCCGTGCCCCGCTAATGGTCTGTGCTCATCCAGATGCCCAACGTGCTCCTGCGCTCCCCAGAGCCGGAGGGAGGAGGGGGTGGGATGTAGCAGAGGACAAGGCTGGAGAGGGGAGGAGGGAGACAGAAAGAACGGAGCTAAAAAAGGAGGAGAGGACCCTATTTCTGACCACCTAGGAACAGAGGGCCCCCCCCCCTTTCATCCTAAGGAAGCCTTTTCGATGCAACCACACGGGAAGACGCAGAGGCATATCGGGGACCAACAGATACATTTTTTTTAAATGAAAGATCTTGTAAAACGCTCTGCATGAAACGTTATATCTGTAGCTTCATCTCCCACGTAAAATCGAGGGAAATTTTGCTTGCATGTGTGGACTCTGATTACCAACCCCACGGGAACCGGAGGGCATCAGGGGGGCGATATGCGGGTGCGCTGGGTTTGTCTGCACCAAGCACAAACAAATATATATAATAGATACTATATATATATTTCTATAACATATATATTTATTGGCTATTTGTCTCACACACGTATGTATATTTGTTTGCCTTTGGTGCAAACGTATCCAATGAGCCCATCCTACAGGCCTCAGGCGTCTCCAAAAGCCCAGGAACCCCAGCCCGCCCCACACCCCAACCTCCCCGCGCTCCGGGAAGAGGCCGGCGGCCCGGGCGCAGGTGGCTGTACGCGTGGTGCTGTGCGCTCCCGACGACCAGGCGATGGCTCCGGGTCCCCGGGGTTCCTACCTGCACGCGCGCCTCGGAAAGCCCCAGGCGCTGGCTGAGCTCCTCGCGCATGAAGGCGTCGGGGTAATGGGTCTCGTCGAAGAGTCGCTCCAGCTCGTTCAGCTGCTCCAGCGTGAAGTTGGTACGGCTGCGCCTCTGCTTCAGCTTCGTCTGCCCGTCCTCGTCCTCCGATTTCACGTCCTCGCGCTTCTCTTTGCATTCGTAAATCCCTGCGTGGCGAGCGGAGGGCACAGGGCTGAGGCCGGGAGCGCCTCGCCAAAGGCTCCCGGGGTCCCCTCCGCCCGCGCCCGCCTCCCCCAGCACGGCCCGCGGGGTCCTCGGCGCAGGCAGCGTGGCGCGCAGTGCGGGGAGGTTTTGCGCCACGTGGCGAACCCCTCCGTGCCTCCCGCGGTGGAAAGTGGGGGGCCTCCAAAACCAATGCGCCTTTACGCAAAATCTGCGTGGGGTCCCTAAGGCAAAAGCCGAGGACAGAAGACTCGCTTCTTTCCCAACAACCTGGGCTTTGCACGAACGTCGTTTTCTTGGCCTCGCCTCGGAATCATTTCCTCAATTATCCACTTCGCCGCTGTTGACATAACCTAACCTTTTTTTTTTTTTTTTTCTTTTGGAGAGTGGGGTGTCACATCCTATTTTTAAGGGAAAGAATTTCAGGAAGAACTGCCAATGGTGGGGTCCCCGGCGGGGCGCCCGGGAAGGACACGGGGAGGGCCCGGGGCGGGTGGCAGATTCTAGACTCAGGAGAGAGACGTGCAGGGCACGTCCTGCAGGGCAGCGGGGCTGGGGGGTCCCTCCGGGATTTGGCGGAGCAAGGAGCCCCTACCCGGAGCCTATTTCTGACCAGCACAGCAGAACCGTATCCGAGTGCCTGAAAGCAACACCGCGTCTGGGGGTGAACCGTGTGCGCAAAAGTCTCTCCTTCCCACTCGCTCCCACGCGGTTGGGCACCCACCCCACCAGGGTGCCCAAAATGGCACTTCCTCATCTCCAATAACGGTGACCTGTCTGTATGCGCGGGGGGGAGAGTCAGAAGGACTGAAAAGTCAGCCCTCAAGCTTTTCCAGGTGAAAAGACTTTTCCTTCCCAATTTTTTAGACATCCAGCCCCTGACCAAGCTCAGGGGTTGAAATAAAACGTGTGTCTCCCTCGTTCCCCTTCAACCCAGGGCTGGTGGAAGTGGCATCTCCAATGACCCTCTGTTCCTATCTAGGGCCTGCTGGGCGCAGATTAAAAGCACCCCACGCCCTAATTACATGTCCCCTGGTGTCAAGGATAAGGGGCTGACATTTGGAAGTTCAGCCTGCAAACAGTCTCCAGGAAGCACTGCAACCAAGAAACTTGCAAGGCTGACAAATCCAACGTGTCAAGAAGGGAACAGGCAAATGCTAGTACCCTGCCCTGTCTTCCTTCCACCACCCACACCAGAGAACCTCCCCCCCCCCCCCACGTCCCCCGCAGCTGGATTCAGTCCTAGACACTTATTCCAACGTGGAATTCACATTTTCTTTCACCTCCTGAAAGGCACGTGCCTCTGCAAGAACAGTCCATTCCTTCCCCCAAGTGAATGGTTTCCTGGAGAGGGCCCCGGCTCTCCCTGCTTCGTTTCCCTAAGTCTGAACAGGCCAGGAATGGAGCCCACAGCTGACAAACTGGCCTTCAAAGTCCTCCAGCACCCGCAGGCTTTGCGAAACCCACGGGCTCCCAGGCTCCGCGGGGACGCGCTGTGCCCAAAAACTCTGGGCTCCCACGGGGAGCATCAGCGTCTCGCCTGCCCTCCAACCTCCATTTAACGTGGATCTGATGAAGAAATACCAGCACGGGTGGGTTGCAGTCCTGCCCGGGGAGACTTTTCGCACCCAGCCAAGGGCAAAGGGTAGCGGCCTGGAGGACACTTTGCTCTCCCTGGTCCATGGCCAGGGGGAGAAGAGAGAGGAGGCGAGAGGAGGAAATCAGTGTCTGGGAAGGACGGTTAAAAAGCCATGCCACAGAACCGGCCTGCTGGGCACTGCACAACCCTCTTAAATTAAACGCAGGCCCTCAAGTCGCTCTCCCCGCCTTGGGTCCAGGAAGGCCAACTCTCTCTAGGTGAATTCCAGCGCTGGGTGTTCCCCGCAGCAGTCTGTAGGGACGACCCTTGAAGGTTAGGCAGGCTGGACTCCTGCGTCTTAGAGGGTCAGAAACCGGGGACTGCTTTGTACACGGGAGCCACAGCTTTCTGCTTTGACAAAGTCAGGGCGTCGGGAAGCAGAATCTGGTCAATCCTACGACGACCAGGCTATTTCCCCTAGAACGGTGCCACTGCACACCCAACATGCAGGGCCCGGGAGAGCAGGTAGCCGCCCCCCCACCCAGACTCTCAGGAAGAATTACCTTTGGCGAATTCACCCCCTCCCACCTCAACTCTGCGTATTAGCCAAAGCCCACACTCGATTTTCTGCCTCTTTGTACTGGAAACGTGATAGACCCTCCTAGCCGTCTCCAGCTGCGCCTCTGACACAGCCATAGCCCATTTTCTTCTTAAGAGGTCCTCTGCCTGCCGGTCTGAGGCCCCCCCCCCCCACAACCCCGCACAACCGGCTGCGCTCTGACAGCCTTGAGTGAGGACGCGCCGCGAAGCCACCAGCTTCCCCGGGCCCCTCGCGTCCCATCCAGATCCCGGTCACCTGCGGGCCGTGGAGTGGATTTTATGGATCCACCAAAAACAAGCCTTGAGATTCAAAGGAAAAAATATCAATGCAGAAAATGTTCCTTACAGGAAACAGAAGCGAGCTGACCCGGGGCCTTCCCGTCGTCTCCTCCCACGCAGCCTCCAGGGCGCTGAGCGCTGGGAAGACGCGTGGAGACAGCTCCTCTCTGCGTCTGGGTGACCGTAAATACAAGCCAGGCCGGCAGAGACCCAAATCCACGTCCTAAGCTACCAGGCCCCAGGCCGGGCGCGAGGGCTCACGCCTGTCATCCCAGCACTTTGGGAGGCCTTGAGGCGGGTGGATCAACCTGAGATCAGGAGTTCGAGACCAGCCTGGCCAACAGGGTGAAACCCCGTCTCTGCTAAAAACACAAAAATGAGGCGGGTGTGGTGGCGGGTTCCTGTCATCCCAGCTACTCGGGAGGCTGAGGCAAGAGAATCGTTTGAACTCGGGAGGCGGAGGCTGCAGTGAGCCGAGATCGCCCCATTGCACTCCAGCCCGGGCGACAGAGCGAGACTCCGTCTCCAAAAAAAAAGGAAAAAAATGAAAAAGAGATCTCAGGCAGAGCCACCCGGACCCACTCCAGCCCGGGACCCTCCGGTGTCGGCGTCCACCCCCGCGGCTCCCGCTCCGACCCTCCCTGGGTCCCCCCACACACATCTCCCACCCACCACCCCTGGCCGGTCTCCCGGAGACCTCCCCGCGTCTCCGGTCGGGTCCACTCCTGCCTTCCTTTCTTTCGTAGGCAAAGCCTGGCGGGCCCGGGCCTTACCCTGGCCATCCGAGCGCCGCAAATGTGCAGAGCCAGGGGCGCGCGGGGCCGACTCCGTGGCGAGGAGGCGCCGAACCCCAGGAGGGGCCCCCCGGAGCCGCCGGCGCGCAGACGATCTTACCTTCTGCTCCTCTCGCGGTGCCAAATTCTTTTAGTTTCTCCTTGTCATTGTCTACGTGGTCCTTGAACAAATGCACCGGGCAGTGGCCGCCGCCCTCCGCGAGGTCCTGGAGGCTGGAATCCGACGTCCCCAGCTCCCGGGAGCGCGCCAATCCGCTCTCCAAAACTTCCCGGTACGTAATGGAATCCTTCTTCCCTCCGCCGCCACCGCCGCCGCCTCCTCCGCCGTTACCCTCCTTGCTTTTCTGGTCAAAAGACTTGGATACAAAAGCCGTGAGTTCTTCCATGGCTGGCGAGGAGCCGGGGCGGGTGTGGGTGCGCGCGTCTCCCCGCGCGCGGAGAGGACGGCCCGTGCGCGCGGGTGGATCACCAGCGCTGTTATTTACGCCTTTCCATTGGAAATCTCACTATTTATACGCGTCGACCTCGCCCAGCCCCCCATGCGCTGCCTGTCTGGTGCAATTACGGGTCTCCGGGCTCCGCGGCGGACGCACGCAGAGACGCTTGTCTCTCCCCCATCCCCCCCCGCCCCCCCCCAGGCCGGCAATTGGTTTTCTTCTCATTTCATCACTGTTTGGCGTCCGTACACCTCGGTGCGAAGAGGCGAAGATCCCATTTTGGGAAGGGAGAACCGCGCGCGCGCAGGAGGGGGGCGCAGGCGCCCGAGTCCCCCCCGACACAGGTTTCCCCCGCGTTCTCTCCGTGGCTGGAAGAAAAGCAAACTCCAGCTTTTTCCTCCAGAGAGAGACAAGAGAGACTAGGAGTTCACGGCTGGAGAGAGGAGAGTCCCCGCCGTCCGCCCCCCCTCGCTCCCTGGAGGAGAGACGAGCCCGGCGCCTGGATCGTTCCAGGAAGCGCCCGGGGCGCGCCGGGGCGGAGAAGGTGACGGGGGGACCCGGGCGCCGGGGACGCGCGATCTTGGGAGAGGATGAGCTCCAAGTTGGTGGCGGCGCGCGCTTGGATGGAGGGATGGTGAGATGGAGCGCAGCTAGAGGATCCGCTAAAGTGAGGAAAAGGGGCCGGGTGTCTCCAAAAACCTGGACGCGGGCGCCTGGGAGGCGCTGGCGGAGGCCCAGGATCCCCAGGGCCGCCTCCCGGGTCTCCAGCGCCCGCAGAAAGAAGCCCAGGTCCCCCGGAGATCCGGTTCGTACAAGATCAATTCTTTCCGCACGCGCCAGACCCCGGCAGACCCCGGAGCGAGGCCTCCACCCTTAGCGCCGCGCTGTCACCCTGGGGTCTGGGGTACTGACTGCGCGGTGGCGGGGGGCGGGGGGGAATACTTGGGATTTTGGTTTTCATGGCGGGATGTGCTCCTGCTGGCTCCCTCCCGCCTCTCGCGATTGAATGCGCGTTAGGGGAAGCCGGTGTTCGCCGTCGCGATCTGAAATTCGTTTTCCAAGTCCTGGAAACCAAACGCGCCACGGTTCCTGCCAAGGACCTTCTACAAATAAAGTGGACTTTTTTTCTCCCTTTCCCTCTTTTCTTTTCTCTTTCCTTCCTTCCTTCCTTCCTTCCTTCCTTCCTCCTTTCCTTTCCTTTCCCTTTCTTTCTTTTTCTTTTTCTTTCTTCTTTCTTTCATTCTTTCTTTCTTTTTCTTTCTTTCTTTTCTATTTCTTTCTTTCTCTCTCTTTCTATTTCTTTCTTTCTTTCTTTCCTTCTTTCTTTTTCTTTCTTCTTTTCTATTTCTTTTTCTATTTCTTTCTTTCCTTCTTTTCTTTCTTTTTCTTTTCTTTCTTTTCTTTTCTTTTCTTTCTTTTCTTTTCTCTTTCTTATTTTCTTTCTTCTTTCTTTCTCTTTCTTTTTCTTTCTTTCGTTCTTTCTTCTCTCTTCTCTTCCTTCTTTTCTTTTCTTTCTGTAAAATGCCCTTACGTTCCTTCTCCATTGCGTTTGGAGTTGGGGAGTCTCCCCAGAGAGGTGTGATTTTGAGGAGAGGTTCCCTTAACTGTGTTTTAAGGGGAGATTCCGGGGACCGCCCGGCCTGGAAGGCGCCCAGGGTTGGCGCTCGGGAGCCGCGGGCTCTGGTCTCGTTACGCGGAAAGAAAGTGAGCCGTTTTCCCCGACACCGGGGAGCAGGGAAGGGGCCCCCAGCAGCCCCGGTCAGGTTCAAGTTGGGGGTTCATGGGCTGAGGGGAAGGGGGAGGAGCTGAGGAGCCGGAGAAACCGCGGTCCTGTTCCCTGCCTGCCTCCTTCCCTCGCTCCGCTTCCTTCTCTTCCTCTTCCTCTCTCCCTCCCCTCCTTCCTTCTCTCCTCCCCCCACCGCTTCTTCCTCTCCTTCCTTCCCTCCATCCCTCCCTCCTCCCTCCCTCCTTCCTTCCTCCCTTTCCCTTCTCTCTTGTCTTTCTTCCCACATCCTCTCTCCTTCCTCGTTACCCCTTTCCCTCCTCCCTCCCTCTCTCTCTTTTCCTCCCTCCTTTCCCTCGTCCCCTCCATCTTTCTCCCCCCTATCTCCCTCTTTCCTTCCTCTCTCTCCTTTCCTTCTTCCTCTCTTTCTCTCCCCCCTCCCTCACTTGTTCAGTCTCTGCCTCTTTTTCCTCCCCTTCTTTCTCCCTCTCCATCTTCCTCCTGCCCTCTCTGCCTCCACCTACCTCCCCTTCTGTCTGCCTCCCCCCTTCTCTGCCTCTCTCCTCCTTCCCGCTTCTCCTCCCGGAGCCCAGCCCTGGCAGCCAGCGCTTCTCCCCGTGTCCCGGGTCACTCTGCCCTATGCACTCACCGGCTGATCTCCAGAATTCGGGAGCTGCCACCTCCCCAGACTTCAAAACGAAAGGCAGAGAAGCCCTGGAAACTCAACAAACAGGTCTTTGTCGCTGCGCCCTCCCATCAAAGCGAGGGCCTGGAGATATCACAGAGAATTACAAATAGTTCCATGTATTATGCAAAGGCGCCTCGCCGGGTAGTCATGAGGAGAGGCCAGGGGAGAGGCCGGGAGGGTGAGCAGGGGCGCGAGTGTGGCACCCGGAGGCCGAGAGTGGGCACTTCATGCCCAGGAGGAGCCCCTTTCCCTGCTCCCCTTCCTGCCATAACCGCAGGGCTCATCTTCCTCCCCAGCAGGCCCTGGGGACCCAGGATGACACTTGAGCTGTGTGCCTGTGCGAGATGGCAGAGCAGTGGGGGGACAGGAGGGATGCTGGCTTGGGGGTGTGTGTGTAAGACAGAGACAGACAGAGATAGACAGGGAGAGACAGAGAGAGAGAGAAAGGGAGAGACAGGGAGGAGGAGAGAGAGAGAAAGGGAGAGACAGATGGAGAGAGAGAAAGAGACAGACAGAGAGACAGAGAGAGATGGAGAGAGAGAAAGAGAGAGACAGGGGGAGAGAGAGAAAGGGAGAGAGAGATGGAGAGAGAGAAAGAGAGAGACAGGGGGAGAGAGAGAAAGGGAGAGAGAGACAGGGAGAGACGGAGAGAAAGGGAGAGACATGGAGAGAAAGAGAGAAACGGAGAGATAGAGAGAAAGAGACAGAGAGGTGGAGAGAGAGAAGACAGAGAGAGACACAGAGATACAGAGAGAGACAGCCAGAGAGACGAGGGACACAGAGACAGAGAGAGGCAGAGACACACACAGAGGGAGACCGGGAGGGGGAGAGAAAGAGGGAGGGAGACACAGACAGAAACAGAGACATTCGGAGAAGGAGCTGCGGGTTACAGCAACTTTCTGGGGTCCTCCCAGGCCGGGTCCGTTTTCTGCTTCCGAAGGCCTCCCCACGTCTTCCTCTGCTGGGAGACGGGGTCCCCAGGGACGACGCCGTAAACCCCAGTAAACCCGTCACAGCTGCTCTGTGTCTCGCTGCCACGAACCCTCCCTCCTCCCAGCTCAGCTGCCTCCTCCAACTCCAAGGACCAGGCCTTCCTGGGGGTCCCATGGGGCCCAGGCCTTCCCAGACCTGAGGTTCCTGGGCAGGGGAGGGCGGTAAGAACCGCGCTTGCCCAGTAGGAAACTCCACTGTATCAGAGTCTCCGAGCCTCCAGCAATGAGAATGGGGACAGCAGTCAGGAGCTGGGGGGTTATTCAAGGCCCCTCAGCCTCAGAGAAAAAAAAAATCAAAGGCCCTTCTTCCACCGAAGCCTGAATTGGAATGGCCGTGGCAGACGAATGGCTTTGAAATCAAGCACCTTGCAGTCAGGAGACACTTCCCCGCCTTTCCAAGACCCCACTTTTCCTGAGAGTGCCTGACCAGGTACAAGAGATCCTGTTTCCGTAAAAGTCCAGCTCTTTCTCCGGGACGAGCCAGGTGGCGGCCTCATGCCTCTCACCTGGAGCCCTTTTCCCCTCTCTTAACCAGAGCTTCGATTCTTTCCCTGTCCTTCCCTTTAAAGGGAGGCAGGAGACACCTCCTATTTGCGTCATATGGATCCCGTTTGAGAGATCTAGGCGAGAACTTTTTTCAGCCACACGGGTTTTGCGTCGCGAATTCAAGGTGCCGTCGAAGGCCCCGCAGCAGCTCAAGTCCTCAGAGTGGGTGGACTTGATGAAATATTGCATTGGCGTTTTACAGCAGGCGGCTGCGGGCAGCAGGGAGGGTCTGCACCTCCCTTGGCCTGAGCTGCGCACAAGGGGGTGCTTGTTTGAGATTTTAGGGACGCTTCCCTGAGACAGGGAGAGAGAGAAAAAGAGAGAGAGGCAGAGAGACAGAGATAGACAGAGACAGACAGACGGGGGACCCAGAGACACACACAGAGAGAGACAGAGAGAGGACTCCAGCACACCAGACAGATGAGAAGAGACTTTTCACATCTCACCGTACCTTGTTCGAACGTGGCTGCCTCCCTGCAGGAAATGCATTTCGCCAAGTGTCCCGAAAGAATCAGGTTTCAGAAAAGTTAGTGGAGAGACAAAAGCAATGACCGCGAATGAAAACGCAAAGGGGAAAGCGAGAAGTGGCAGAGGGAAGAGGAGGGAAAGGAGTAGAAGGAGGAGGAGGAGAAGGAGGAAGAGGAGGAAGAAGGAGGAGGAGGAGGGGGAAGGAAGAAGAAAGAAAGAAAGAAGAGAAAGAAAGAAAGAAAGAAAGAAAGAAAAAAAGAAAGAAAGAAAAAGAAAGAAAGAGAAAGGAAGGAAGGAAGGAAGGAAAGAAAGAAAGAAGGAAAGAAAGAAAGAGAAAAGAAAGGAAACACAAAGAAAGAGAAAGAAACTAAGAAGGAGAAAAAGAGAGAGGAAGGAAGGAAGAAAGAGAGGAAGGAAGAAAAGGAAAGAAGGAAAGAAAGAAAGAAAGAAAAGGAAAGAAAGGAAACAAAGAAACGAAGAAGGAGAAAAAGAGAAAGGAAGGAAGGAGAGAAGGAGAGAGAGGAAGGAAGAAGAAAGAAAGAAAGAAAAAAGAGAAAGAAGGAAAGAAAGAAAACTAAGAAAGAGAAAAAGACAGAGAGGAAGGAAAGAAGGAAGGAAGGAAGGAAAGAAGGAAGGAAGGAAGGAAGGAAGGAAAAAGTTTCTGGGAAAGAAAAGGAAAGTTCCAAAAACCGATCTCACCAAGCCCCGAGCGCGCCCCGGAGGTGGCTCCGCGTCCAGGCGTCCCCAGCGCGGTCACCGCCGCCTGCAAACCCTGCGCGGACGCGGGGACTGCTGAGTCCCGGGCGTCTGATCCTCCTCTACCCTCCTCTCCACCCTCCCATTTCTGTTTGCAATAGAAAGAGACTCGGAAACGACATCCAACGAAACCCCCAAAACATGTGGGAAGGCCCCCCTTGTTCTCAGGACGAGGGAACGGGTCCGGGGCAAAAGGAGGCGGCCACAGGGTGATGTTAACACCCTGGTTGGCTCCTGGGCACCCCCCACTCCCCCCCCCAGGGACCTGCGCTGGTTGCATTGACCCAAGTTTCCAGGGTGCTGGCCCCCGGCGCGCGCGCGCTCCAGTCCCGCAGTGGCAAAGCAGCAGCGAATCTCCGGATCCGGGACAGCGCTCTCCGCGGTCCGCCCGGCGGGACTGGGGACCCCACCCCCTCCTGCAGCCCCACACCAAGCTAGACCTTCCTATCCCGGCCTGGTTTTCCCCCCTTGTCTGAATTGTCCCCAACTCCTCACCCAACAGGCCGGGAGCTCCGGGGACGCGGCGAGGGGAGCGCAGCGGGACTGAGGGGAGCGCAGCAGGACTGAGGCTGCAGACCCCCGGGAGTTCCCCCGACCTGAACTTGGTCCCAGCTAGATTTGCTTTTTTTATTTCGCCCTGGAGACGCAGGCAGGGCTGGGAAGGTCAGACTCGCAGCTCGGGAACAGCAGGAGGCGGCCAGACGCGGCCTCTCCGCGGGTGCGTCTTGCTGCCTGGGAGCAGTGGGTGGTGGTGCCATGGCCCCCCTTCTCTTTTCTCGGTCTCCAAAGTGCAGGAAAGCAACGAGGGGGGAGACCCAGTCGCTGTTGGATCGGTTCTAGGACCTGGGAGGCTGACGCGTTTCCACTGGGGCGTCCAGGCGTCTCCGACTCGCCTCCCCCCAAGACAACCAAGGCGGGTTCCTGCAAACCACAGCTGAACCTGCAACCCAGGAGTCCCCACCAGTCCTTTCTAGAACGCATCTGCTGGGGCAGACACGAGGAACGCGCTTAGGATGGCTGGGAATAGGAATGAACTCTGTGTCTGGCCCGTTTTATAAAACCCTCTGGCTTTTTGTATGTGGATTAGGTACGTTTTAAAGAATAAATCGTTTTCTCTCTTCCTCTCCCTCCTCTTTCTCTCTCTCTGTCTCTGTCTCTGTCTGTCTCCTGCTGTCATTTGCAACAAGGGAAAAGAAGCCATGAACGTTCAAATCCTGGACAGTTGATTAAACTCCTGAAAAGTATGGCTTTGATGATGATGATGATGATGATGATGATGATTTTATTTTATTTTATTTTTTCAGTTTCAGCTCCAACGAAGCTTGGTTCTCTGGAACCTCATGTATTTACTTTAAATCGAATTTCACGCCCAGAGCTCTCCATGGCCGAGCGGCCTGTGTCGGGGCCCTCTGGGGTCTCCAGACCCTCCTGAGAGCAGAATCTCAGGCCCCCCCATCCCTTCCCCGCCCCCTACTCCACGCCCACCCCCACCAGCCCACTGAGGCCTCCTCCTGGGTTCTCCAGCCAGGCAAGAAACGCTTCTCAGGCATGTCCCTTCCGTGGGGCCCTTTTTTTTTTTTTTTTTGTCAGCCCGTAACTCGAAAGGCAATTTCTCTTCCTAATAACCACGGAGGGAGGGCGGGATTCCTGCGTGTTGCCCAAGGTTCAGCCTCTCCCACAACCTCCAACCCCTCCCCGCACATTAAATATATATAAGGATCGATCAGCGATTCGGGATTTTCCAGAGATCGTAACACATGTTCTTGATGAACGAACTCCTGTGTTTTTTTTTTTTTTTTGCTCCCCCTCCTCCCCTTTCACATTGAAAAACCCGGATTCCTCCTCCCTGGGACGCTGTGTATTGATGGACGCCAACATCCACGTTGCCTGCGTGAAGCTAATAGATTTTTATTACACTGAGCTTTGTCAGTCTGGCTCGTGAATGGCTGAGATGGATCCAGGAGGGGCAAAGGCAACCCTGTATCATATTTAAAAAGGGCACACGTAGGCCCTGGTTGCATTTTGCTTCTCTCCAGAGGCCTGGCTGACCATATGTGTCTGAAGGCCTGCTTTGGAGAATGTAGCTTTGTTTTCACGGACAGGTTTTTTGTTGTTGTTCTTGTGGTCCGTTTCATTTTATCTCACTTTTTCTACAAGTCCTAGGATTTCTACCCGTCCTAGCACATAGGGAGGGGGTGTCTCTAAAACACCCCGCCATGCAAACTTGCAATGTTAAAACTACCACTTCCTAGGAGAAAATGTTGCTGGCTTTTTTTTTTTTCCTCCGGGAGCTTTGGTGGAATTTTTTCCTCTCTCTCTCTCTCTCTGTCCTAAAACCTCAATATGTACTTTGCAACATATGGTGAGCATTAAACCTCTTCCCTTTCGGATTCAATCCCAGGGTCTCTATAATGCTTCATTTAAGAAAACTCTTATTGGTTTAAGAGAAAACGTTATTATTATTATTATATTATTATTATTATTATTATTATTTCAGGGAACCGAGACGTTTGTCACGAAGAACGCACCCGGGAAGGCTGTTGGCTGAAACCACCGCTGCATAAACAAGGGGCGGCCCTCCCTCGCCAGGAACATTCAACCCCTTTTCTGCGGTCATTCATGTTCTCAGGAATGCATCTTGGAGGTGTATTTGGATTTTCATTTCCACGTCTGGCAGGGGCCTCCGCCAGGGGACAGAAGGATAACTGGTTCTTCTTTCCTCCTGCCCGTGCCCCAGACCCGGGATTCGCGTCCCCAGGAGGCACAGGCATAAGAAATTGGTAGGACCCACCCCCCAAAACAGGCCCCCAATCTTTGGCCATGTCGCTCCAATGTCAAAACGCAGGTGGAAGGAACCAAGGCATCCACCGCGCAGAGCCAGGAAGAGGCATCCGCCAATGGTATCCAGGGGCGCGACAGGGACACTGGGGTCCCAAGCCTGCCTCCGGGGTTGGGGAATGAGGAGCGCGCACAGGCACAGGGCGTCCTGCCTGGTTCACCGCCTTCCTCCCCGGCTGAGGCCTCAGGTGAGGACCTGACCTTTGGGTAGGGCCAGCGCTGGGGAGACCACGCCTTGGCCGGCTCAGACACGCGTGTGCACCTGCCCCTAGTCCCCAGACGTTTCCTGTCGCCCTCACCCCTGCCCAACTGCGAGGAGCTCTAGCATTCGGTGAGGTGAGGACCTGACTCTTGGGTAGGGCCAGCGCTGGGGAGACCAGGCCTTGGACGGCTCAGAGCACGCGTGTGCACCTGCCCCTAGTCCCCAGACGTTTCCTGTCGCCCTCACCCCTGCCCAACTGCGAGGAGCTCTAGCATTCGCTGAGGTGAGGACCTGACGCTTGGGTAGGGCCAGCGCTGGGGAGACCAGGCCTTGGACGGCTCAGAGCGCATGTGTGCACCTGTCCCCATCCCCCAAAGGTTTTTCATCGCCCCCACCGGCCCCCCCCCCCGCCCAACTCCAGGGAACGCGAGCATTGCCTGTCGGTGGAATAACCACCGCGCAGCCTCCCCATCCTTTCCTTTCCACCTCCAGAAGCCGTGTCTTTGGAAAAATATTCCAGCACAGAAACTTTGCCTTCTCTAGGAGCAGGCAGGAATTAATTGGCTAATGTGTGCAGCAGACCGGGCCGCCTCCTCCCCGTTCTCCTGCCTCCGGGGGCTGCGCTGGAACCGAACTTCCGCAGGGACCAGGCCCAAGTCCTCACCAAGCGCACTCAGCTTCTGCAGACACAGCTCGACCCCGCGGGTGAGCACGGGGACTCTGAGGCCCCCATGTGACGGTCCTGGAACCTCCCCACCCACCTCAGTGCCAGGCTCCTGGGTGCTCCTGGACCAGCCCGCGAGGCCAGGACCCGAGGGCCCTCCCCATGGTGCCCGGACTGGGGGCGCTTATCCCTGATCAGGGACTCGGTGGGAGGCTGGCGGGGGGGGGGCTCGCCTTGCGTCTCTCCGGGCAGTTCTTCATCCCACCCCACTAATGAGGTGCCCGTGCTGACCGCCCAAGGCTGCCTGTGGGGGGGTCGGGATGCGCCCCTGCCCCGCCCTGCGCGCACTGGGGAACTTGGCCCGCGGTGGCTGGGAAGGCGGGGAGCGCAGAGCGTGCGGGGGTCTCCAGGCAGGAGCTGCGGGGCAGGGATCTGAGGGAGGGATTTGGGGGAGGTCCGCGTGCAGCCGGGCTAATTGGGGAGCGCAGGCGGAGTGCGGGGGAGGGGGCCCCAGGGCGAGGCAGCAGGGGTCGGGGGGGCCCGTCCACCCGCACCTCAGCCTCCTGGCCCGAGGCGAAGCTTGGGGCAAGAGAGCTGAGCTCGACCCAGCTGGACGCTCGCCCGGAGCCCAGCTCTGCGCTCTGCACCGCCCTGCGCTCTTCTCCCGCAGCGCACGGGGCAGGGGGCGCGCACCCGGGGTAGGGGTGGAAGCAGGCGGCCGGCCGCCACCCCTACACCCCCAGCCACGCAGGATTAACCACTCGGGCATCTCTGTCTGCTTGTGCAGGCCTGGGCAGGAGATTGCTCATTCGGGGCGTCTAGCACCTGGTCTGCTCCCCGCAGCCAGAAAAGCCGTGGCGCGTGTGGGGAAGATACTGCAGGCGGGGGACTGCCCTGGGTTCACTTCATTCCTTCCTCCATTCATTTATTCATTCGTCCTTCTGTGCGCGCGCTGGCCGCACCTGTCACCCTCTCACACCTGTTGAGGCTGCCCCCGTGACCCTGCAGCCCTGGATCTGGCAGCGGGGAGGTGGGAGTGGCTGCCACCCCTTGTTTTCAGAGGAGTCAGAGTTCCTGGGGTTGTAGGAGCTTGGCCAGGGGAGTTGTGAAAGGCCTAGGGCCTTCCCAGCAGGTCTGGAGGCCGTGTGGGACTCAGGAAGGCACCTTCCAGGTTGGCAGTGAGGCCTCTCGCACCAGGGCGCAGTCAGGTGTCTTTGGCGGCCTGTTTTGGGGTCCCTAGGTCTCTGCGGCTTCAGGGTGCAGCCAGGTTGGACCAGATAGACTGGGGTCCCTTGTGCGGCCAGGTGATTTGGGGACTCTGGGTCTCCAGGAATGAGAGGTTCTTCTGCACACAGGCCACAGTGCCCAGGGCTATGACAGTGTGGGCGTCTGGAGGGGACTTGAGACTTGAGAACGTGGGGGTCTGGAGGGGAGGTGACCCCCTGGGGCTCCGGAGGGTACGTGACACCGTGGCCATCTGGAGGGAGACTCCCTCATGATCCGTTCTCCTGCGAAAGGGGTTGCGGTGGATTCGGAGGATCTGATCTCCCTGACTGTTGGACACACTTCTGCGTCTGTCTGGGAAGAAGGCTCCCTCAGGTCTGAAGGCATCACTACCCCCACGTGGGCGTCAGGACCCGGCCAGCTGTGAAATCCACACCAGCCCCCATCCCCCCGACCCCCCAAAAAAGAGACGTCCAGACTCTCATCCCTGGAAACAGTGACTGTGTTACTGTGGGGGCCAAGGGAGCTTTGCCCTTGGAAAGTTTGCTGAAAACTTAATCTGCAAAAGGCAGAAGAATAGAAGAGGCTGGGTGTGGTGGCTCACGCCTGTCATCCCAGCACTTTGGGAGGCTGAACTGGGCGGATCACCTGAGGTCGGCAGTTCAGACCAGCCTGGCCAACATGGTGAAACCCGTCTCTACTAAAAATACAAACATTAGCCAGGCGTGGTGGCAGGTGCCTGTCATCCCAGCTACTCGGGAGGCTGAGGCAGGAGAATCGCTTGAACCCAGGAGGCGGAGGTTGTAGTGAGTTGAGATCGTGCCACTGCACTCCAGCCTGGGTCACAGGGCGGGACTCTGTCTTAAAAAAAAAAAAAAAACAGTTACAAGCTAAGTATCTGCAAAGTGCGTACCTTCCTATTGATAAAGACCATAACCAGGCCAAATATAGTAATCCCAGCATCTTGGGCGGCTGAGGTAAGAGGATCATTTAAGACCAGGAGTTGACCCGGTGACGCTGGGTTCTGCTGCTGCCGAGGGACTTTCACGCACCCATCGTAACATCCGAGGTGACAGCTTTGCCTTAAGGAAGGGTGGTGCGTTCACAGCGTAAATCCCCCCCACTTCGTGCCATAATCAAGTCTGGAATCACTGGGTGTTAAAGGACCGTTTAATGGGGGACTGCAACTGAGATTTCTCCTGGTCCCTCTCGTGCACTTCTCAAAGTGCATCCGAGTGCATGAAATCAGGCCTGAGATCGCGGACAGCAGCTGAAAAAGAAGATTCCAGAAAAAAACAGACCAACATTTCTGCAGAGGTTGGACCCAAGCCTTGGAAATCTGGAGAGACGGACGCTGGTCCATGGCTTCTGAAGTCACCTGCATTCTCCACCTGCTCATTGCTCTGTTGCAAGCCAGTGTCCTGCGACGCTCCCCAAAAGCTGGTCCCCCCACCACAGTTCAGCCCAGGCCAGGAGAGGCGTCTCACGCCTGTCATCCCAGCACTTTGGGAGGCCGAGGCGGGAGGATCACCTGAGGTCAGGAGTTCAAGACCAGCCTAGGCAGCGTGGTGAAACTCCGTCTCTATTAAAAATACAAACATTAGCCAGGTGTGGTGGCAGGTGCCTGTCATCCCAGCTACTCGGGGATGCTGAGGCAGGAGGATCACCTGAACTTTGGGAGGTCGAGGCTGCAGTGAGCTGTGATTGTGCTAGTGCACTCCAGCTTGGGGGACAGACTGAGACCCTGTCTCAAATCACAGATAAATAAATAAATGTATATATATATATGAAATAGCTTCAGAGACTTGTCAGTAACCTGGGCGTCCGAAGATAATTGCCCTCTAGGCTGAAATATATATATATAAATACACATATAATAAATGCATTTATTATATAAATACATAAGACATGTTACAAATTAAATACATTATATATTGTAAATTAAATATATGATATTATAAATTAAATAAATTATATATATAAATCTATAATACACAAATAAAAGATATACTATAAATTCTTATATATAAATATATAAAATACCATATATGACAAATATATTTCAGCCTACAATATATATTATATAGAGACTAGATATTATATATAGAAAAAAAGAAAAAACATTTATATATTATACAAACATGATAGTCTAGAATTATGTATTATACAAAATATATAAAACATATATGTTTATATATTAGACTGGAATTATATATATATAATTATATAACACCATATGTGTGTATACATATAATACATACTATATAGTATATACATATTACTATATAGTATATATGTATTAGTTACACATATATAGTATATAGCATATACGTATTACTATGTATTGTATATTACTATATATAATACATATAATATCTAATACATATATAATATATTGTATACTCTATATTATATATATTATACTTTAGTATAGTATATACAGTAATATAATACTGTATATTATATATTATACTAATTATATAGCATTATATATATACTGTGTTATATATTATACTCTATATTATACAGTATATTATATACTATTATTATATAGTGTTACATAGTATTATATATAGAAGAGTATTTTATATAGTAATAATAATTAATGCTATATATAGAATAGTATTATATATAGTATATATAATTAATGCTATATATAATATATAATCAATACTATATAATATAATATGTAATATTAGTAATATAGTAATATAATGTATAACTATATAATATATAATATAATATATTACATATTAGATATAATTATATATATGCACATCCACACAATATGTATGTATGTATATATACACACAATTATCTTAGCAAGCCCAGGCTGCCGACAAGCCTCAAAGGATATTTCATTTCGGCATTTCAGGAGCCTCCCTCCAAGCCCTAAGCCACGTGCTTGCGATTAAAATGTTTCCCTTTTGCGGATGGGAAATCCACGAGGAGGCTGCAGAAGCCTTTCAAAGCCTGCTCATTTCTCCACTCGGAAAATGAAAGCGCACAAGCCTTCATCTGCAACGCGTGCACCTGATCAGTCGGTGTACGTCCGTCTAGTGAGACGCACACCCTCCTCATGCTGCACCCATCAACCCATTATCTAGGTTTTAAGCCCCGCGTGTATTCGGTATATGTCCTAATGTTCTCCCTCCCATTCCCCCTACCCTGCAACAGGCCCTGGTGTGTGACGTTCCCCTCCCTGTGTCCATGTGTTCTCCTTGTTCACCTCCCACTGATGACTGAGAACATGCAGTGTTTGGTTTTCTATTCCTTTGTGAGTTTGCTGAGAATGATGGTTTCCAGCTTCACCCATGTCCCTGCAAAGCACATGAACTCATCCTTTTTCATGGCTGCATCGTATTCCATGGTGCCTATGTGCCACATTTTCTTCATCCAGTCTGTCACTGATGGGCATTTGGGTTGGTTCCAAGTCTTTGCTGTTGTGAATAGTGCTGCAATGAACACACGTGTGCATGTGCCTTTATAGCAGGATGATTTATAATCCTTTGGGTATTAAGCAGCTGGGACTACAGGTCTGCACCACCATACCTGGTTAATTTTTTTATTTTTGTAGAGATGGGGTCTTGCTCTGTTGCCCAGACTGGAGTGCAGTGGCACGATCATGGCTGACTGCAGCCTCCAACTCCTGGGCTAAAGAGATCCTCCTGCCTCAGCCTCCCACGTAGCTGGGACTACAGGCCTGCACCACCATGCCTGCTTACATTTTTTATTTTTACAGAAATGGGGTCTGGCTCTGCTGCCCAGGCTGGAGTCCAGTGGCATGATCACAGTTCACTGCAGCCTCCAACTCCTGGGCTTAAACACACCTGGCTAATGTTTTTGTTTAAGTTTTGTAGAGATGAAGTCTTGCTATGTTGCCCAAGGTGGGCTCAAACTCCTAGGCTCAAGCAGTCCTCCTGACTCAGTTTCCCAAAGTGCTGGGATTAAACATATGCAACATAACTGGGTACATTTTGGAAATGCTCTCACACTTCATTTTTTTTTTTTTTTTTGGAGATGGAGTCTCACTCTGTTGCCCAGACTGGAGGGCAGTGGTGTGATCTTGGCTCACTGAAACCGAGCACACTTCATTTTTTAATTGACAGGTAAAAATCGCATATGTTCGGGTGTACCCCATAATTTTTTTTTTTTTTTGAGATGGAGTCTCACTTTGTTGCCCAGGCTGGAGTGCAGTGACACAATCTCAGCTCACTGCAACCTCCACTTCCCGGGTACAAGAGATTCTCCAGCCTCAGCTTCCCGAGTAGCTGGGGGTTACAGGTGTCCGACACCACACCTGGCTAATTTTTGCATTTCTAGTAGAGATGAGGCTTCACCATGTGGACCAGGCTGGACTTGAACACCTGACCTCAGATAATTTCCCCACCTCGGCCTCCCAAAGCGCTGGGATGACAGGCCTGAGCCACCGCACCTGGCTGCACAGCTCATTTTTAAACATTTGTAGATTAAATAAAGTGTGTGCCCATGTTTACAAAACTGGCACCCTTGGCCAGGCACGGTGGCTCATGCCTGTCATCTCAGCAATTTGAGAGGTTGAGGTGGGGGAATCACGAGGTCAGGAGTTCAAGACCAGCCTGGCCAACATGGTGAAATCCCATCTCTACTGAAAATACAAAAATTACCTGGGTGTGGTGGCAGGTGCCTGTCATCCCAGCTACTCGGGAAGCTGAGGCAGGAGAATCGCTTGAATCCGGAAGGCAGAGGTTCCAGTGAGTTGAGATCATGCCTCTGCACTCCAGTCTGGCGACAGAGCAAGACTCTGTCAAAAGACAAGAAAGAAGAAAGAAAGAAAAAAAAGAAAAGAAAAGAAAAGAAAGAAAGAAAGAAGAAGAAGGAAGAAGGAAGGAAGGAAGGAAGTAAAGAAAGGAGAAAAAAAAGAAAAGAAAGAGGAAAGAGAAAGAAAAGAAAAGTAGAGAGAGCGAAAGAGAAAGAAAAGAAAAGAAAGAAGAAAAGAAAGGATCCGTCTCTACTAAAAACACAAAAATTAGCTGGGCGTGGTGGTGCGCACCTGTCATCCCAGCTACTCAGGAGGCTGAGGCAGGAGAATCGCTTGAACCCAGGAGGTGGAGGTTGTGATGAGCTGAGATTATGCCATTGCACTCCAGCCTGGGTGACAGAGCAAGACTCTGTCTGAAAGAAACAAGAAAAGAAAGAAAGAAAGAAAGAAAGAAAGGAAGGAAGGAAGGAAGGAAGGAAGGAAGGAAGGAAGGAAGGAAGGAGAGAGAGAGAAAACTGACATCATTCATGCATTTGAATATCTACCCATAAACATCCACCCAAACTAGTGCCTGCAGAATTCGCCGCTGTGTCTAAAGCGGCTTCTTGGAGACTGTCCCTCCATGGCTGGACAGTCCGCAACCTCCTCAATGTTAGCCCATCCCTCTTGGGTTCCTGAAGGATTCACCGGGTTCTCCGATTTCTAGTCACAGACTCATCGGTAAAGCCTGACTTTCTCTCCCTCACGGCCTTTGGATACGTGGTTTGTAAGCAGGTGACCTCACCAGGTTGCAGGTGCTGTCCGTGGCATGTCCAGAGGTTTCCAAGTAGAAGCTCACAGCAGATACCAAAGGTCCAAAGGTCACCCCTTACACATGCAAAGAACCCCAGAAACAAGAAAATACCCACCCAGGATGGTCGGTTCCGGAAAGACTCAGAACTTGCCTTGCCAGGCAAGAGACAGCAGCAAAGCTCACCCGCCTCTTGACACTGTAAGCTTTTAACCTAGTGAAACGCAACCAGCCTAGAACCTCTTGGAGACACGATGGTTAAGTGAGACAAAGACAGAGTGGCTGTGGATCTCTCATGTGTCTTCTTCTTCTTAATTCTTTCTTGGTTCTAGTGCTGGTTCCTTGCCGGGCTTGAAACAGCTGTCAACTTTTAAATCCGTTTGCGTTCAGCCACGTTCACAGGCTCCCCAGGGTGACACCCTGCGCATTTCAGGTCTGATGGTTGAGAAGCGAGGAGAGGCGGTAACAAGCGAACGTCCTGTGTTCACTCCCTCGTCTCGGGTGTTGGAATGATCCCAGCTGTCAGTGGAAGCGTTAAGCTAAGAGGCCGGGAAGAGCATCTGAAACGTTGTTGAAATAACCAGAAAATCGACACTGACCCACAACCCACATCCATTTGCCCAAATTAAAGGAATTCAGGTATCAAACACCGTCAGGGAGGGGCAGCGTGGGCTGGGCTGTTGGAAACTCGCCTGTAATCTCCCCTCGAAACATGGGACTGGAGCGCAGAGAGCGTGTGGTGATGTGTGCAGGACAGCCTCAGGCTCCTTGGGGCCGGCCAACGGGCTGACGCTACCTCTCCTCACATCCCGGGGTATTCCTCGGGGTTCTCATTAGGACACAAGAAAATGTTTGCCAGTGAGGCGAAAGGGTGGGATTTCTTTCCAAACAAGATAAGTCATCCTTTGCTGTCTTGTGGCAAGAAACAAGAAGCAACCGGGGTTGGTAGGGAGACCAGCTTTCGGGAAGCGTCGCAGGACACTGGTTTGTGTGGCAACAGAGCAATGAGCAGAACAGGGAGGACAGGTGAGCAGCTCTCCTGACAGGCTGCAAAGCAGGTGGAGAAGGCAAGTGACGCCTCATTCAGGAGGAGAGCTAGACTACACATTTACAAGACAAGGACCCCCAGGGATGCCCTAGCAGGAGCTGGGGAAGAGGCTGGAGCAGGTGCCTCTTGCTTGGATAGGTGCCTCTTGTTCCTGGTTCCCAGCAGGTTGCTATCATGTGATGTTGGCCAAAGATAGTCAGCTCCTCCTTCTGGAAGCATCTTCCTCAGAGCCTCCAGGAGGAAATCAACCCTTCCAACACCTTGATCTCAGACTTCTGGCTTCCAGAACTGGGAGAGAATAAAATTCTGTCCTCTAACCTACACAGTGGGTGGTACTTTGTTAGAGGGACCGGAGCGGATTCCTGTAGATGTTTGTGTTTGCCCATTGTGACCTCTGAGCCCAAGCTCAGCCGTCATATCCTTTGTGACCTGCACGTAGACATCCAGATAGCCTGAAGCAACTGAAGACCCACACAAGAAGTGAAAAGGACCAGTTCCTGCCTTAACTGATGACGTTCCACCATCGTGATTTGTTTCTGCCCCACCCCTGCTGAGCAATTGGCTTAGTAACAATACACCCTCCCCGCCCTTGTGATAATGGACTTTGTGACATTCCCCCACTCTTGAGAATGTACTTTGTAATATCCTTCCCCACCTTTCAGAAGGTACTTTGTAATATCCTCCCCACCCTTGAGAAGGTACTTTGTAGTATCCTCCCCGCCCTTGAGAATGTAATTTGTAATATCCTCCCCGCCCTTGAGAAGGTACTTTGTAATATCCTCTCGCACCCCTGAGAAGGTACTTTGTAATATCCTCCCCACCCTTGAGAAGGTTCTTTGTAATATCTTCCCCACCCTTGAGAAAGTACCTTGTAATATCCTCCCCCACCCTTGAGAAGGTACTTTGTAATATCCTCCCCACCCTTGAGAAGGTACTTTGGAATATCCTCCCCCACCCTTGAGTATGTAATTTGTAAGATCCAACCCCTGCCCACAAAAAATTGCTCCTAACTCCACCGCCCTCCCCAAACCTATAAGAGCTCATGATAATCCCACCTCCCTTTGCTGACTCTCTTTTCCGACTCAGCCCGCCTGCACCCAGGTGATTAAAAAGCTTTATTGCTCACACAAAGCCTGTTTGGTGGTCTCTTCACACAGACACGCGTGACCGTGCCCAGGTGCCAATCCGGGTGATGAGCATTTTCAGGTTCATGGCGTGAATCCAAAGATCTGGAACCAGGGAGGCAGCCAACAGTGTGGAGTGGAGGGTCAAGAAGGAGATCACGAACGTTTGAGGCTACTTGCTGCGAAGTGGCAGATAAGGGCAGGTCGTTGACTTCACCAAAACTCCCACTGCAGGTCAGTAATGCACATAGAGCGAATTTGTGGAATGATGATGGTGATGGAGGTGGAAATCAATTTCAAAGAAACTGTATGAGTCACTTGTGATCCCCACCTTAGCAGCTTTAAACAACATGCATTTCTTATGGTTTTGTTGAGTCGGGAGTCTGGGAGCAGCTTGGCTGGGTGCGTCTGGTTCCCAGTTCCTGGCAGGTTGCTGTCACGGTGTCAGCCAGGGCTGGGATCTCATTTGAAGGCTCAACTGGGGAAAGGCACACTTCCAAACTCATTCATGTTGCCCAAAGGTGGTCAGTTCCTTATCATGCAGACCTCTGTACAGGAGAACTTACAACATGAAAACTTGCTATCCCCAGAGCAAGGGCAGAGACAGAGAGAAACAGAGAGAGTATGAGAGACAGGGAGACTAAAAGAGAGATTGAGAGAGGGAGACTGAGAGAGAGAGATGGAGAGAGAGAAGTCGTGAAAGAGAAATTGAGGGAGAGAAACTTAGAAAGAGATTGAACGAAAGAGATTGAGAATGAGACTGAGAGAGAGAGATAGAGAGGGAGATTGATAGAGAGATTGAGAGAAAAGTTGATAGAGAGAGAAGAGAGAGAGAGGAAACCAGGAATCCACAGGTAACTTCATCTTGGAAATGACAAGCCATCAATTTTGTCATCACTTCTATTGCTTATACCAGTAGAAGAAATGAGCCAGTCCACCCAGGAGAGAGACAGCAAGAAAGCACAGAAGTGCCACACTTTAAAACCGTCATCTCTTCTGAGAATCGACTCATTTTTCATGAGAACAGCATGACGAAAACTGCCCCTGTCGTCTAATCACCTCCCACAAGGTCCCTCCCTGGACATGTGGGAATTACAATTTGAGATGAGATGTGGGTGGGGACACAGAGCCAAACCGTATCAATCATGAAACCAATGATAAGCCAGGTGTGGTGGCTCACGCCTGTCATCCCAGCACTTTGGGAGGCCGAGGTGGGCGGATCTCCTGTCATTTGATCTAGGACCCACCCCACTCCAGGATGATCTCATCCCTAGATCCTTCACTTAATGACATTTGCAAAATTGCTTTTCCCAAAAAGTTGCATTTGAAGTTTCCAAGTGGACATAGACTTGTGGAGGGACACTTGGAGACGGCTCCAACTCCCATCCCTGCTGATTGTCAAGCAAGGTTTGTCCAAGACTCTGGGATCGCGGGAGATGGGAAATGTCATTTTTGTTTTCCTCTTGCTGCACAAGAAGAGATGATAGGCTGGGCGTGGTGGCTCAGGCCTGTCATTCCAGCAGTTTGGGAGGCCGAGGCGGGTGGATCACGAGGTCAGGAGATCGAGACCATCCTGGCTAATGCGGTGAAACCCCGTTTCTACTAAAAATATAAAACATTAGCCAGGCGTGGTGGCGGGAGCCTGTCATACCAGCTACTCGGGAGGTTGAGGCAGGAGAATTGCCTGAACCTGGGAGGTGGAGACTGCAGTGAGCTGAGATTGATTGGCTGGTCTTGAATTCTTGATGTCAGGTGATCTACCCGCCTCGAGCTCCCAAAGTGCTGGGATGACAGGCATGAGACACCATGCCCGGCCAATGAATACACTTTTAAAACAATCACAAGTATAGATTTCTTACCTCAGTTTTTCACTGATTTCTCCTCATAAGTTTGTAGTGTCACATTAAAAAAAAAAAAAAAAGTAGTATGGGTGGGTACGGTGGTGACTTCCACCGGTGGTCCCAGCACTTCTGGAAGCTAAGACTGGAGGATTCCTTGAGGCCATGAGTTTGAGACCAGCCCTGGCCGCATAGCTAGACTCCCCATCTCTACAAAAAGTAAACATAAATTTAAAAATAATTGTCATTTGCTTTGCTTCCATTTATTATGTGTATCTCACAATCTGCATTCTTTTTTCTTTGAAGTAGGTTTGTCTGGCTATAACCGACGTATCATCCAATGCCTCTATTTAAGGCACACAATTCTATAGGTTTTATTATATTCACAGAGCTCAGCAACGGTCATCAGAGTCACTTTTAGGACATCTTTATCACCTCCCAAAGAAGCCGAGTTCCTGTCGTCAGACCCTCCCTCCCTAGTTTTCCCATCCTGGCTCCCCCCAGTCCTAAGCAACTACTGATCCACCCTCGACCCCAATAGATTTCCCTATTCCGGACATGTGACTCGAATGGAATGATAGAATCTGAAGTGTCACTTTCCTCCTTTTAATTTCGGAGAACCCACACGCAGTGGGTTAATGACCCAGTCATTAACATCAGCACCACGGGACGTACCATTTGGCCTTATTCTATCATCTTCCACAGAGCTCTGGCGATCAATTAAAAAGGCCGACCTGCAGAAATACAGGCCTTCCGTGGTGCCCTGGAGGGGATGGAACTGGGTCTCTGTCAGATCCAGAGACAATTTGCAGAGACCGACCATGGGCCACCTCGCCGTCTCCAGCATTTCGAATTTTTTTTTTTTAAATGGGGCCTTTCTATACACCTTCGTTCCTTTTAATTTGGTCATTTGACCCTTTCTGAATATTCTTCGTGGCACCTTTTAGAGGATAATAGTCTCCCCCTCAACAAAAAGGAGGGGGGTGCCGTAGAATGTCATTCCTGGAAACAGGCCGTGTCTGTCCTTCTACGGTGCAGAGATGACAACACGATTTTTCTGTAATTCCGCTATGTTTTTTTGACCTGTATTCCCCCCCGGGAGTTGTGGATTTGGCTGGCTAGATGAGTTTACAATTCCGATGAGCTCTCCATAAAGCCATAATTCCCAGAGACGATGAGGTCTACTGAGGGCGATTAACTAGTTTTTGCTTGGCCATGAGGTCACTGGGGAAGCTTCATGTAGGCTCCCAGGGTGGGGGCAGCAAAGAAGACACAGGGACACAAGTGTTCTGTTCAATTCCATTGCTACGGATCTGCTCCCCCTATCCTGGAAAAGTTGGGACGTTTTGGCTCTCTTCCGGAACATTCCGGTCATTTCTCTCAGAAGAAAATGAAGCAGCTTTATCTTTGCCTGATGGGACAGGTGTCTGAGAGGAGGAAAGAAATAATTGCCCGTCTCGAGAAAATCATGTCAATCTCTCTGTTCTTGGAATCCTCTCCTTCCTGCAAGAAAGATATCTCTGGTCTTACCTCCTCCAAAGACATAGGACCACTTTCCTGGGTGAAAGGGGAGAGAAATTCTCTTTATTTCCTGGGTTCTCAGTCCCCGAAGAGCCACTAAAACTGGGAAGATCAAGAATACAAATAGAATTTAAAATAATAAAAAGGATGGGCTGGGGGCGGTGGCTCAAGCCTGTCATCCCAGCACGCTGGGAGGCCAAGGTGGGTGGGTCATCTGAGGCCAGCAGTTCGAGACCAGCCTGGCCAACATAGTGAAACCCTGTCTCTACTTAAAAAAAAAAAAAAAAAATAGCCGGGCGTGGTGGCAGGTGCCTGTCATCCCAGCTACTCAGGAGGCTGAGGCAGGAGAATTGCTTGAACCCGGGAGGCAGAGGTTGCAGTGAGCCGAGATCACACCACAGCACTCCAGCCTGGGCGACAGAGCGGGACTCTGTCTCCAATAACTAAATAAACGAATAGGATCAGACATAAAAATAGCCAACCAGCAGCCCTCAGGGCTACTCTGCCTATGGAGTAGCCATTGTTTTATTCCTTCAGTTTGTTAATAAACCTGCTTTCACTTAAAAAAGAAAGGAAGGAAGGAAGGAAGGAAGGAAGGAAGGAAGGAAGGAAGGAAGGGAGGGAGGGAGGGAGGGAAGAAGGAAAGAAGAGAGAATGAGAGGGAGCGGGAGAGAGAGACAGAAAGGAAGGAAGGAAGGAAGAAAGAAAGAAAGAGGGAGGGAGGGAGGAAGAAAGAAAGAAAGAAAGAAGAAAGAAAAGAAGGAAGGAAGGAAGAAAGAAAGAAGAAAGAAGAGAGAGAGAGGGAGGGAGGAAGAAAGAAAAAGAAAGAAGGAAGGAAGGAAGAAGAAAGAAAGAAAGAAAGAGAGAGAGAGGGAGGGAGGAAGAAAGAAAAAGAAAGAAAGAAAGAGAAAGAAAGAAGAAAGAAAGGAAAAAAAGAGAAAGGAAGGAGAAAGAGAAAGAAAGGAAGGAAGGATCCACACGTTATAACAAATGAGGCAGATTTTACACTGAAATCCAGGCTCCGTGAACCAAAGCAGCACCAGGGAGGAAGAACAATTTACAAAAGTCGCCTCCAAAAATTAGCCTCCCTTCTCAGCAATCTTATCTTTCAATATCACCCCAGCGCCTGTTTTGTTTGGTTTTGTTTTTCGTGTAAATTGGGAAACAAAATAGCTTTGGTTTGTGTTTTAGCTGTTGTCATTATTTATGGTTTTTTTTTGTTTGTTTTTGTTTTTGTTTTTGAGACAGAGTCTCGCTCTGTCGCCCAGGCTGGAGTGCAGTGGCGCAATCTCGGCTCACTGCAACCTCTGCCTCCTGGTTCAAGCGATTCTCCTGCCTCAGCCTCCCGAGTAGCTGGCATGACAGGTGCACACCACCACGCCCAGCTCATTTTTGCATTTTTAGTGAAGATGGGGTTTCACCCTTTTGCCCAGGCTGGTCTCTAACTCCTGACCTCAGATGATCCACCTGCCTTGTTCTCCCAAAGTGCTGGGATGACAGGCGCACACCACCACGCCCGGCTAATTTTTGTATTTTCAGTAGAGACGAGGTTTCACCATCTTGGCCAGGCTGGTCTCGATCTCCTGACCTCAAGTGATTCGCCCACCTCGGCCTCCCAAAGTGCTGGGATGACAGGTGTGAGCCACCGCACCCGGCCACATTTCTTTCTTTAGTGGAAAGAAAATCAGATCTTAGCTTCAGAAATCCCTGCTTCCCCCCTAGATGGTCCAAGCCTGTGGCTTCAGGCTCTCTGGAATCCATCGGGACTGGGACTCAGCTCTCCCCACTCAGTGTCCCACAGCGCAAGGCTGTGTGCAGAGAGGTCGGCACCCTCCCCAGTGATCCTATTCAAAATCTCCGCAGTCTGGAACAAACGCAGCGGTAACCGCCAGGGCCAGAGTCAGGAGGGCTGGAGAGAGAGAGAGAGATAAAAAAAAAAAAAAAAAAATCAAGGCTCAAAATCACCTGTCACAGGTAAGCAGCATGCATGAATTCATTCCACATCGTATCAGACAAGGATATCTATTTTTTTCTCCCCAGCAAGCAAACTCTTCAGGAAAGCCAAAGGTAAAAGGAATGATGGCAACTGGCTATTTTGGCTTGGCTCCTAAACACGGACCTGGGTTTCTGTTTGTTCTCTGTCTACATCCTTGGAAAAATCCAGGAAGAAGGAGGCTGCATCCTCTCAGCATCAGGCACCTGCCATACCCCTAAATCTAGCGAAGAATTTGGAGGAAGGAGGGAGTGTCTGGGACAGTGCCACATTCCTTAAACTCACCCATCCTGTCTTTTTTGTTGTTGTCTTTTGAGATGGAGTCTCGCTCTGTTGCCCAGGCTGGAGCACGGTGGCGTGATCTCAGCTCACTGTAACCTCCACCTCCCAGGTTCAAGCAATTCTCCTGTCTCGGCCTCCTGAGTAGCTGGGATGACAGGTGCACAGCACCATGCCTGGCTAATTTTTGTATTTTTAGTAGAGACGGGGTTTCACTATATTGTCCAGGCTGGTCTCGAACTCCTGACCTCAGGTGATCCACAAGTGCTGGGACTACATGCACCTGCCACCACGCCTGGCTAATTTTTGTATTTTTAGTAGAGACGGGGTTTCTCCATGTTGGTCAGGCTGGTCTCGAACTCCCAACCTCAGGTGATCCGCCCGCCTCGGCCTCCCAAAGTGCTGGGATGACAGGCGTGAGCCGCCCTTTCTTTCCTGTAGCAACGATTGTCTTTGGACTGCCCCATTCAAGAAACTACAACCCCCGCCTCTCGCTCGTGCTGGCTGCAGCCCGAAAAACGTACATGCCTCGCAAGCCTCGGGAGGCAGTAGTTTTGTTTACGTCCATCTATGCGTGTTGCCCGTGCGTGTAGACATCTCCAGACTCCGTGGAGAGCCGAGGGTCTGGCAAAAAAAAAAATATATACATTAAAAATAAAAAACCCGCACCTTCCGGCTGCCACACAAAAGGCGTTAGGTAAATAAATAAAGAATAAAACTTGTGAAAAACCATCATCGGACGAGGAGTGTTCCTAGGCCGTCCGCAGCTGTGGGGCACGTTGCCACGGCAACTGTGTTCCTGAACCGGGCTGTTTCTGCAGCCAGGGGGTCTCGGGTGGACCAGCTGCCTGTGTACGGGGGGCAGCCGGCGTCTGGGATGTGCCCCCTGCCTCAGCTGCATCTCCTGAAATGTGTCAGAAAACATTATCAGGAGGGGAAGGCCGGTGGTTGCAGATTCCCATAAATTTTTCGATAATCAGGTCCTCAGTGGCAGCCGTAATGGCAGGAAGGGGTGGAAGGGGTGTGATGGGAGGTGGGCGGGCGTGGGGGGTGGGTCAGCAACCTGTTCTGCGTGGACAGAGCAGGAGGCTGAGAGTCCCAGAGACACAGAAGGCTTATTGGACTTGCAGCCATTTCCATGCCATTTGAAGGGGCCTTCCTTGCAGCACCCTGCCTTCCCTTTGCCAAATATATTCAGCAGAGTCACTCACCGTGCTGGGGGATGCTAGGCCAGTAGAATCATCCTGTTCCCATCCGCAGAGGGAGGCCAGTTATGTCAGGAAGGATTTGGGGCTGGAAATTTAGAAGGAAAACCGTGGGCTGCTCCTTTTAAATACGCTCCTTCCGTAGAAATGACAGAATAAAAGAACATAGAAAGTCACAAACACATCTGTTGAAGTGTCGAAGGAAACCGTGACCCCATATTGGTTCTGAGTAATTCCTATGGCACTTAGGACTTTTCTGATGTTAAAACACACACACACACACACACACACGACACACGGTGCAACGAAAAACATCATTTGTAGAAGACAGCCTTATCTGAGATACTTGCTTTTCTGCATCATGAAGATGGGGGCTAGCAATTCAGTGCAAAAAACGTGGGTTCCTCCTTTTACATCACGTCCTGCCGTAGAAACGACACAATAAAATAAAACAGCAGGTTGCAAACTATGGAAGGATCGGTGGATACCCTTCCCCAGTATTCATTCTGAGTCATTCCCATGGAGTTTAGCACTTGTGTTACTTTAAAACACACACACGCACGCACACAGCCATTAAAAACGTAATTCGTAATCCCAGCACTTTGGGAGGCCGAGATGGGCGGATCACGAGGTCAGGAGATCGAGACCATCCTGGGTAACACGGTGAAACCCCATCTCTACCAAAAATACAAAAAAAAACTAGCCGGGCGAGGTGGCGGGCGCCTGTAGTCCCAGCTACTCGGGAGGCTGAGGCAGGAGAATGGCGTGAACCCGGGAGGCGGAGCTTGCAGTGAGCTGAGATCCGGCCACTGCACTCCAGTCCGGGCGACAGAGCGAGACTCTGCCTCAAAAAAAAAAAAAAAAAAAAAACGTAATTCGTAGAAGACCGTCTTTTCTGAGGTACTTGATTTCAGTATCACAAAAGGTTGGGACTAGAAATTTAGGAAAAAAAAAAAACGTGGGCCCCTTTTCTTCTTTTAAATCATCTCCTTCCGTAGAAATGACACAATCAAATAAAATACTAGGCGGCCAACGTGTCTATTGAAGTATCGAAGAACACCTTTCCCTTTAGCACTTTTGCTATTTTAAAAAACACCCACACACACCCCCAAGTGCGATTAAAAGCATGATTTGTAGAACACAGCGTTTTCTGAAACACTTGCTTTTCAATATCACAAAGGCTGGGGCTAGAAATTTAGGAGAAAACAAGTGGCACCATTTTTTAAAAATCATCTCCTGCCGTAGAAATGACGGGATGAGATAATCGGTGGCAAACACATCTATTTAAGAAGGAAATCCTCCCCTGGTGTTCATTTGGAGTCATTCCCATGCACAGCTTTTACCTTTTGGGTTATTTGAAGAGCTCGCCGTTTTTGCGATTTGAAAACACACGCACACCCAGCCATGAAAAACATCGTTTATAAAAAACAGTCTTTTCTGAGGTACTGGCTTTTCAGTATCATGAAAGGTGGGGGCTAGAAATTTAGTTTTCAATCCTTTAAATTTACATTTAAATCCTTTTAAATCATGTCCTGCTGTAGAAATGACATAATAAAATCAAATGGTCGGCTGCAAACACGTCTATTTAAGTACGGAAGCAAAGTATTAAAGTATCTAATCGTACCCAGTTTCCTCTGGAGGCTCTAGGGGAGGATCCTTCCTGCCTCTCCCAGCTCCTGGGGGCTCCAGGCGTCCCTGGGCTTGTGGCCTCATCACTCCAGTCTCTGCCTCCGTCTCCACGTGGCCTTCTCCTGTGTGTCTGTGTCTCCTCTTCTGTCTCTTAGAAGGACACCTGCCATTGGACTTAGAGCTCAGCTAATCCAGGGTGATCTCGTCTCAAGATACTCAACTGAATGACACCTGCAGAGACCTTCTTTCTAAATGAGATTCTATTCACAAGTCTACGGGTTAGGACGTGGACAGATCTTTTGGACGTCACCATCCCAACCCATTGCGACTGTGTTTGGTTCTTTCTGGAGCCTCTAGGGGAGGGTCTTTCCTGCCTCTCTCAGCTCCTGGGGGCTCCAGGCATCCCTGGGCTTGTGGCCGCATCACTCCAGTCTCTGCCTCCGTCTCCACGTGGCCTCCTCCTCTGTGTCTGGGTCTCCTCTTCTGTCTCTTACACGGACACCTGCCACTGGATTTGGGACTCACCCTACTCCAGAATGATCTCATCTCAAAATCCTTGACTTAGTTCCATCTCTAAAGACCTTATATCTGAATAAGGTCCCATTCATGGGTTCAGGGAGTTAGTATATAGACATGGCTTTTGGGGGAGACTGTAGTTCCATTTTATTGGGTTCTTCTAGGGCCTTAGGGGAGGATCCTACCTGCCTCTCCCAGCTCCTGGGAGCTCCAGGCGTCCCTGGGCTTGTGGCCGCATCACTCCAGTCTCTGCCTCCGTCTCCACGTGGCCTCCTCCTCTGTGTCTGGGTCTCCTCTTCTGTCTCTTACACGGACACCTGCCACTGGATTTGGGACTCACCCTACTCCAGAATGATCTCATCTCAAAGTCCTTGACTTAGTTCCATCTCTAAAGACCTTATATCTGAATAAGGTCTCACTCACGCGCTCAGGGAGTTAGTATATAGACATGGCTTTTGGAGGAGACGATAGTTCAATCCAACACAACTTTATTGGGTTTCTTCTAGGGTCTTAGGGGAGGCTCCTTCCTGCCTCTCCCAGCTCCTGGGGGCTCCAGGCATCCCTGGGCTTGTGGCCACATCACTCCAGTCTCTGCCTCCGTCTCCACGTGGCCTCCTCCTCGGTGTCTGTGTCTCCTCTTCTGTCTCTGAAGAGAACACCTGTCATTGGACTTAGGGCTCACCCAGCTAATGCAGAATGATTATCTTGATGTCCTTCTTTTAACTATATCTGCATTTAAGGACCAGCCTACTCCAGGGTGATCTCATCTCCAGATCCTGCAAAGACTCTTATTTCAAATAACATGCGATTCACAGGTTCTGGGTGGATATCGTCTTTCCGGAGACCACCAGCATTAATCCCACCACGTGTCCTCCCCCCCGCCCCCTCCACCTCACCCAAGACAGCCCTGGACAGTCCTACCCCATTCGAATACCATCAAATAACAGATTCAATGCTAATGAGTCACTCCACCCTTCATGGCTGCGGTAACGTCAGGATAATGAATTTTGCAGAGCCACACTGGGGGCATCTGTGCCCCTCCTTCTTTCCTTCCTTCCTTCTTTTCTCTGTCTTTCCTTCTTTCTCTCTCTCTTTCTTTTGTCTCATTCTCTTTCTTTCTTTTTCTTTTTTCTATCTCTTCTCCCTCCCTCCCCTTTCCTTCCTTCCCCTTCCTTCTTTTCTCTTTCTTTCTTTCTTCTTTCTTCCTCTTTCTTTCTTTTTCCTTCTTTCTTTCTTTCCTCTCCTTCTCTTTCCTCCTTCCTTCTTTTCTTTCTTTCTCTCTTTCTTTCCTCTCATTCTCTTTCTTTCTCTTTTTTCTATCTCTTTTCCCTCCCCTTTCCTTCCTTCTCCTTCCTCCTTTCCTTCCTTCTGTTCTTTCTTTTTCCCTTTCTTCCTCTCTCTCTTTCTTTCCTTCCTTCCTCTTCTTCTTCTTTCTTTCTTTCTTCCTTCTTTCTTTCTTTCTTTCTTTCCTTCTTTCTTCCTTCTTTCTTTCTTCTTTCTTCTTTCCTTCTTTCCTTCTTTCTTTCTTCTTTCTTTCTTTCCTTCCTTCTTCCTTCTTTCTTTCTCTTCTTTTCTTTCTTTCTTTCCTTCTTCTTTCTTTCTTTCTTTCCTTCTTTCCTTCTTTCTTTCTTTCTTTCTTTCTTTCTTCTTTCTTCTCTCCTTCTTTCCTTCTTTCCTTCCTTCTTTTTTCTTTCTTTCTTTCTTTCTTTCTTCTTTCCTTCCTTCTTTCTTTCTTTCTTTCTTTCTTTCTTTCCTCTTTCCTTCTTTCTTTCTTTCTTTCTTTCTTTCTTCTTTCTTCTTTCTTTCCTTCCTTCCTTCATTCTTCTTCTTTCTTTCTTTCTTTTTCTTTCTTGTTCCTTCTTTCTCTTTCTTTTTTTTTCCTTTTCTTTCTTCTTTCCCTGTCTCTTCTCTGTCTCTTTCTCTTCTGTATTTCTCTTACCCTCTTTTTCCTTTCTCTCCCTCTCTCTGTCTCCCCCTCTCTGCTTCGTTTCCCTGTGTCCTTGCTGTCTGCAAAGCACCAGCTTAGTGACTCCTGCAGGCCCTGGGGCTTTGCTTTCGGGAATGTCACGGCTCATCCAAAAAATGGACCCCAACGAGGACTTGCTGTGGCCACCGGGGAAGGATGGAGTTGGGACGCTTTGGCCGGAGACGGGGGCCAGAGGGAGAGCAGGTTCAGGGGAGAGGGGGTCCAGGGGTCCGACGGTTTCCAGTGTGGACGTGTTCGTGTCAGAAATTGACGGTTCTTTCTGCAGCAGGTCACGCCACATGGTTTACATTACAAAAAAGCTTCTCGGAAGGCTCTCTCCCTGCTTCTCTCCCTCCCTCTCCCTCATATTTTTTCTTGCTCTCTCTATCTATCCCTCCTCTGTTTCTGTTTTCTTTCTCTCTCTCTCTTTTTTCTCTGTTCTTCCTCTCTCTGCTTCTGTCTTCTGCTATCTTTGTGTTTCTCTCTTTCTTTGTCTCCTGTTTCTGCCTTTCTTTCTTTCTCCTTCCTTCCTCTCTCTTCCTTCCTTCCTTCCTTCCTTCCTTCCTTTCTTCCTTTCTTTCTTTCTTTCTTTCTTTTTCTTTCTCTTTCTTTCCTCTCATTTGTTTCCTTCTCTCCCTCTCTCTGTGCCCCGTCTCCCCCTCCCTGCTTGCCTTTCTCTCTCTCACCCCCACACTCTCACGCTGTCCAGAGCCTCCCCTCCGTCTCACGGTGGCCGACAGTCATCCTGGAGACTCACTGGTGCTGGGGGGTGAGGATGAAGTACCGAGTCCACCGTGGTACATGAAGAAAACAGACCGGAAACCTCTCTGAGCTCCTCTTGCCACCCTCACTGGAACCCACGGGACCCCCCAGTCAGCCCCAGGACTCCCCGCACCTGTTCTCCAGAATCCTGATGAATAACTACATGAGGCAAGGCACATGTTAAATCCCTTGATTTAAGCAGCCACCAGGGACATCCGGGTCAAAATGCCACTTTATCCAGCCTCAATATACACAATGTGTCATTGGTTCATTAACCATGAACAAAATATACAAGCGTAAATAAAGTTTATAAGGATTTCCTTTGTGTTTGTTTTGTTTTGTTTTGTTTTAGATGGAGTCTTGCTCTGTCACCCAGGCTGGAGAGCAGGTGCGATCTCAGCTCACTGCAACCTCCGCCTCCCGGGTTCCCGCCATTCTCCTGCCTCAGCCTCCCAAGTAGCTGGGACTACAGGCGCCGCCACCATGCCCGGATAATTTTTTTGGATTTTTAGTAGACACGGGGTTTCATTATGCTGGTCAGGCCGGTCTTGAACTCCTGACCTCGTGATCCACCCACCTCAGCCTCCCAAAGTGCTGGGATGACAGGTGTGAACCCGGGAAGCGGAGGTTGCAGTGAGCCGAGATCGCACCGCTGCCCTCCAGCCTGGGTGACAGAGCGAGACTCTGTCTCTAAATAAATAGATAGATAGATAGATAGATAGATAGATAGATAAATAAATAGAGAGGTTTGCAGGAAACTGAAATACAGTCGCTCATCAACAGCTACAGGGTGATGGTTCTCAAATGTGAAGTCCACGCGGAGACAAAGGGAGAGAGACTGCAGGGATCCGGCCCCGAGCCCAGGGATCCCTGGAGCCACCAGCGGCTGGACGGAAACACGGATGACCCAGATGGCTTTATGGCATGTCAAGGTGACAGGAGTCGACGGCTAGGAGGATTCTAGACAGGCAGTCTCTCCAGTCGTCTGATGAGGCCTAATCTGTTCACATGACAGCTTGGTGTCCACGTCTGACTTTTATTTATTTATGCATTTATTTATTTTTATTTATTTATATTTTTTGAGACGGAGTCTCGCTCGGTCGCCCAGGCTGGAGTGCACTGGCGCAATCTCTGCTCACTGCAACCTCCATCTCCTGGGTTCACGCCATTCTCCTGCCTCAGCCTCCCCAGTAGCTGAGACTGCAGGCACCTGCCACCACACCCAGCTAATTCTTGTATTTTTAGTAGAGAGGGGGTTTCACCGTGTTGGCCAGGCTGGTCTCGATCTCCTGACCTCATGATTCGCCTGCCTCGGCCTCCCAAAGCGCTGGGATGACAGGCATGAGCCACTGCGCCCAGCCCCATGTCTGACTTTTACCACATAACGCCATCAGTCAGACCCCTGAGGCTTGGATGATCATCTCAGCAAAATTCTCACGAGGGTTTTTATGTACATAAGATACAGCATGGCCAGGCGTGGTGGCTCACTCCTGTCATCCCAGCACTTGGGAGGCCGATGGGGGCAGACTGCCTGAGGTCAGGAGTTCAAGACCAGCCTGGCCAACATGGTGAAACCCCGTCTCTACTAAAAATATGAAACAATTAGCGGGGTGTGATGGTGCACGCCTGTCATCCCAGCTACTCGGGAGGCTGAGGCAGGAGAATTTCTTGAACCACGGAGGTGGAGGTTGCAGTGAGCCAAGATCATGCCACTGTACTCCAGCCTGGACAACAGAGTGAGTCTCTGTCTCAAAAAAAAAAAAAAAAAAAAAAAAAAAAAAGATACAGCAGGAGACAGAATGGCATCTTACATTTCTCTAACCAAACACAGAAAAATGCTAATGCCAATTCCTGATAGTGGGGAAAACAAACTGTAATGTCTGCCCCCCCAAATAATTCCATCTGGAACCTGGCATGGGGAGCTTATTTGGAACTACAGTCTCTGCAGATATAGTTAGTCATAAGGAGGTTATCCTGGAGTAGGCTGGGCCCTGAATGCAATGACAGGTGTCCCTGTAAGAGACAGAAGAGGAGACACAGACACAGAGGAGGAGGCCACGTGGAGACAGAGGCAGAGACTGGAGTGATGTGGCCACAAGCCCAGGGACACCTGGAGCCCCCAGGAGCTGGGAGAGGCAGGAAGGATCCTCCCCTAGAGCCTCTGGAGGGAGGACGATCCTCAGACACCTGGATCTCAGATTCCTCTTCTCCAGAACTGGGAGAAGGTGAATCTCTGCTGTTTTGACCTTCCCAGTCTGAGGTCATGGTCATTTCTTCTGACGGTCTTGGAGACTCACACAACCTTCTCTCCACCACGGTTCTGAAGACAAACCACTTCCCACTTCCCTGCCATTTCTTGCTTTTTCCTTTTTTTTTTTTTTTAGACAGAGTCTCACCCTGTCGCCCAGGCTGGAACGCAGTGGCACAATCTCGGCTCACTGCAACCTACACCTCCTGGGTTCCAGCGATTCTCGTGCCTCAGCCTCCCAAGTAGCTGGGACTACAGGCACCTGCCACCACGCCCGGCTAATTTTTGTATTTTTAGTAGAGACGGGGTTTCACCATGTTGGCCAGGCTGGTCTCAAACTCCTGACCTCAGGTGATCCACCCGCCTCGGCCTCCCAAAGTGCTGGGATAACAGGCGTGAGCCACCGCACCTGGCCAGGCTGTTTGGACTCAGGTGGTTTTTTTTGCATTTTAGCAGGTGTTGGAGGCTTAGGGGAAGGAGAGGGAGAAGTCTAAAGACATAGTCCACTCCTGCCAGGAAACATCGCTACACAGGCAGCAAAAAAAAAAAAAAAAAAAAAAAAAAAATTCAGAAAAAGAAGTAGGTGTTGGTACTCCCAGTAACAATGACATGCTTTTTGCAATACCGTGGCCTGAATGAAGCTATCTCAACAAAAATGCTCCCAATTTTAAGCAGGAAGATTGTTTATTTTATTTTATTTATTTATGTACTTATATTTTTGAGACAGAGTCTTGCTCTGTCACCCAGGCTGGAGTTCAGTGGCACGATCTCAGCTCACTGCAACCTCTGCCTTCCGGGTTCAAGCCATTCTCCTGCCTCAGCCTCCCCAGTAACTCGGACTATAGGCGTGTGCCACCACATCTAGGCAATTTTTGTCTTTTTAGTAGACACGGAGTTTCACCATGTTGGCCAGGCTGGTCTTGAACTCCCGACCTAAGGTAATCCACCCGCCTCGGCCTCCCAAAGTGCTGGGATGACAGGCGTGAGCCACCGCGCCCGGCCATCATTTATTTTACTGTATAAAGTTAGTTTCCTTTTGTTTTACCTCATTTGTGATTTTTTTGTTTGTTTTTGTTTAAAATAAATACACTTTAAAAATCTATTTGTATATGTGACTCACCGGCGTATTTTAAAACATGAAATACAGAACCAAGACATACAAGCTCAGCTCCAGATGAAAGAAGTGCCTTATAATCTCACCCAAAATCCTGCCAACATGTTGCCAATTCCACATTTTTTTTCCATTTATTCTTCAGGGGTGGCGGGAGGCTGGTAACCTGTTTTTTCTCCGTTTTTTTGTTTTTGTTTTTGTTTTTGTTTTTGTTTCTGTTTTTTTTCTGAGGATGTTGGTATCTTTGGTGATGGGGCAGTGGACGCTAATATTCTTTTTTTTTTTTTTTTTTTTTTTACTGCCACACACATATACTAAGTTTTATTATAAATCAGTTGTTGAAAATATTTTTCAAAGTCAAAAATATTACATCCGCACACTCAATAGTGAAACTAAGATAATCAATCGAGGGCATAAATCCTCTACAGTGATTTCTTAAAACTGTATTCAAATCTAGGCCTAGTGAGTTTTTATTATGAAAACGTTAAATGTTTTATCCTTCTGCATGCATCTGATTATTCTAATTAACCATAACAAACTTCTAACAATGGACCACAAGTGTCTCAGAAGAGGTAGTGACTAAAGATGCCTTCATTATCCAAAAGGAAATCAGGCAAACGAATAGAAATCATCATTGAACGAGGCTAATATTCAAAGGTAAATGCATAGATTCCTGGCCGGGTGCGGTGGCTCACGCCTGTCATTCCAGCACTTTGGGAAGGACGAGGCGGGCGGATCCTCTGAGGTCAGGAGTTCGAGACCAGCCTGGCCAATGCGGTGAAAACTCATCTCTGCTAAAAATACAAAAATTAGCCAGGCACGGTGGCGGGTGCCTGTAATCCCAGCTACTCCGGAGGCTGAGACAGGAGAATCGCTTGAGCCTGGGAGGCGGAGGTTGCAGTGAGCTCTCATGAAATCTCCGTTGCCCAGGCTGGAAAAAAATACATTTTAGGCAGCATAGCTGGTAAGATCGTCCACGCCAGGTCTTCGCTTTGTAATTTGAGTGCAAACTGCAAGTAAACTTTCACATGCTGCCCCAGGTCCCACATGTCTGAAAAGAGATGTTCGTTTCTCTTACAGGCATGGATCTTATTAAGTAGAGTTGAAGGAGGAGGAGGAAGAAGAAGAAGAAGAAGAAGAAGAAGAAGAAGAGAGGATGAAAGAAAGAAGAAGAAAGAAGAAGAAGAAGAAAATGCATTTGGTTCTCCATGTATCCTTAATGTCAGAGAAAATTGTATCTGGGGCAGAGTGGCCTGGAAAATCTGTAAAAGAGCGTCACGTCCTGCCTTGGTATACCTGCCCCAGTTAGAGGTCCCTGAGAGCCCTGTCTTAATAGCCGGAGACAGGGATGGAGGAGGGGGGAGGAGCTGGGGCGCCCTGTGCGGGGCAGAGTGTCAGCCCTGCAATTACTGTGGACTCCGGAATCCGCCTCGGATGCAGCGCGGATGAGTCATTCTCCCTGCAGGGCAAAGACCTTGCTATTATCACCGAGACCTTGCAAAGCTCCAGGGTGCCCGCGGCCTGTTCCTGCTAGGGAGGGAGTGGGGGGAACCGGGGCCCGAGAGAACTCCCAGCGCGGGAGCGAGCGACGGGCCTGTGGGGAGCCGGTCTCCGGGTGCACCTGCCCCTCATTAGGGTTTGCCGCTCAGCCTCCTGGCAGCGCTCAGAGGTGGCCCGGGTGGGGGCCGGCGTGGGGAGAGCAGGTCCGCAGGGAGGGGAACAGCAGAGGCGTCTGGCTTACGTGGCGCTGCAGCGGCTCCCAAGAGGGGCTCCGGGGGTCTCCGGGGAAGGAGAAACACAGCTTGATGTTTTCTCAGCATGAAAAAGCGTCGTGTCTTTATTATGGTGGGATGGGGGTGGGGGCGCCCTGCTTTCCTGAGTCCCTCTCCGCCCTCTGCCCCCCTTTCCCTTTTCGGCCTCCTCCACCTTCTCCTCCTCCTCTTCCTCGTCCCCCTTCCCCTCTTCCTCCCCCTCCTCCACCTCTGCCTCTTTCTCTCCCTCCTCCTTCCCCTCCTCTTCTCCCTCCTCCTCCCCCTTTTCCTCCTCTTGTTCCTGTTTCTCTTCTTCCTCCTCCTCCTCCAGCCTCTTCCTCCTCTTCTTCCTCCTCTTTCTCTCCCTCCTCCTTCCCCTCCTCTTCCCTTCCCTCTTTCTCTTCTTCCTCCTCCTCCTCCAGCCTCTTCCTCCTCTTCTTCCTCCTCCTCCTCCAGCCTCTTCCTCCTCTTCTTCCTCCTCCTCCTCCAGCCTCTTCCTCCTCTTCTTCCTCCTCTTTCTCTCCCTCCTCCTTCCCCTCCTCCTCTCCCTCCTCCTCCCCCTTTTCCTCCTCTTGTTCCTGTTTCTCTTCTTCCTCCTCCACCTTCTCCAACCTCCTCTTTCCCCTCCTCCACCTCCTCCTCTTTCTCTTCCTCCTCCTTCCCCTCCTCAGCCTGGGCGACTGAGCGAGACTCCACGTCAAAACAAAACAAAGCAAATCAATTTTCAGTTCTGCTGGTGGCTTCTGCTCAGAAAGAAAAAAATAAACCCAAAGAAAGAAAACCCAGTTGACTTCCTTTGAGTATTTCCTCCTTCCCTCCCTTCCTCTCTCTGAATGTCTTTTTCTTCTTTTTTGAGATGGAGTTTTTCCCTTGTCCCCCAGGCTGGAGAGCAGTGGTGCAGTCTCGGCTCACTGCAACCTCCGCCTCCTGGGTTCAAGCGATTCTCCTGCCTCAGTCTCCCGAGTAGCAGGGATGACAGGCACCTGCCACCACGCCTGGCTAATTTTGTATTTTTAGGAGAGACGGGGTTTCACCATGTTGGCCAGGCTGGTCTCGAACTCGTGACCTCGTGATCCACCCGCCTCGGCCTCCCAAAGTGCTGGGATGACAGGTGTGAGCCACCGCGCCCGGCCTTCTTTTTTATTTTTATTTTTTATAAGAGTCAGGGTCTTGGCCGGGCGCGGTGGCTCAAGCGTGTAATCCAGCACTTTGGGAGCCTGAGGAGGGCAGATCACGAGGTCAGGAGATCGAGACCATCCTGGCTAACACGGTGAAACCCCGTCTCTACTAAAAACAGAAAAAACTAGCCGGGCGTGGTGGCAGTTGCCTGTAGTCCCAGCTACTCGGGAGGCTGAGGCAGGAGAATGGCGGGAACCCGGGAGGCGGAGCTTGCAGTGAGCTGAGATCCGGCCACTGCACTCCAGCCCGGGCCACAGAGCGAGACTCCGTCTCAAAAAAAAAAAAAAAGAGTCAGGGTCTTGCTCTGTCGCTCAGGCTGGAGTGCAGTGAGACCACAATAGCTCACTACATCTGGTTTCAGTAGCATCCACAGAAATCTCCAAATAACGCAAGTCACCCCACAGCCTCAGTCTGCTCCATCCGAGGATCTGTGTCCAGAGACGGTCCATGGTCAGCTTCTAGCCAACAGCCATAATGTGGATGAAGAAACGATGCCTGGATTCTAGACGTGCAGAAAATGACCTCTCACGTCCAACATTATTCATTGTCTCTTTCCAGCTTGCAGCATATGACCTCAGCCCGGGGTGAGTTTCCTCTCTGCTGTCGGATGACTCTCTGATGACTCTGTCTCTCTCTCTCTGTCTCTCTCTCTGTGTATTTATACATATAGATATTCCTTTACAGATGGTGCAAACGTTTTGTGTACATGCTTTTCCTCTGCTATCTAATGACCCCAAATCTCTCTCCTTCTTTCTCTCCCTTCCTTCAGCCATTTCTCTCTCACCTATCTGTTATCTACCTTTATCATCTATCTATCTATCTATCTATTATCTATCATTTATCTTTTTATTTACTATTTTTCTATCCTATTATCTACCTTTTATCTACGCATCATCATTTATCTTTCTATTCATTTACTACTTATTGATCCATCTATTATTTATTTATCTTTTATCTATCCATCTATCATTTATCTCTATCTCCACTTATCAGTTATCTAGTCGTGTATGATTTATCTATTAATCTATCTATCCATCTCAATATCCATCTACCATTTATCTACCTATTGTTTATGTATCTGTCATTTATCTATCCATCTGTCATTTATATATTCATCTATCATTTATCTATCTACCTATCTGTCTATCATCTACCTATTATCTATCCCTATCATTTATCTGTCATCTACCTATCTAGCTAATCTATTATCTACCTATCTATTACGTACCTATCATTTATCTATCATCTTCCTATTTAATCTATCATCTATCTATTGTCTATCACCATCTATTATCTACCTACCTATCACCTGTTTATGTACCTATCATCTATTATCCATCAATCATGTATTATGTATCTACCTGTTATCTATCTACCTACATCTACGTACCGCACCTATCTATCCATTATCTATCTCTATCTCTTTGTCTCTCTATCCAGCATTTATCTCTCTATCTCCTCTCTATCCATCACCTATCCTCTGTCTACCTATCTATCTACATAATGTCTATCTGTATCGTCTATCTCTGCATGTATGCACACCTTCATGTGTATGGTTCTTGTATTCATGTATCTATCTCAATCAATCAATCAATCAATCAATCATCTATCTATGTATGCCTCTCTCTCTATCCATCATCTATCTCTCTCTTCATCGTCTATCTATCTCTCTATCCAGCATCTATTTATCCATCCGCCATTGATCTATTACCTATCCATCTACCATCTATGTATATATCTATGCACATACTTAACTATGTACATACTAGGTAGGTAGCCTAGGTATGTACACACCTACCTACGATGTTTCATCCCAGATGCAACTAGTCACATGCTGCATGAATTAGCAAGAACTGCTGCAAACATTCGCCTCCCTAAAGCAGAACAAAGGATGCAGCACATTCTTCTGTTTGACTTTTGGGGCCACATGGTCACCACTGACAACCTCCTCAAACCCAGAACACCTTTAGGTGGGGAGGGCGACTGGTTCACACGTACTTCTCCAAATAAGCACCTGTCTTGCTGCTTGCACATACACCCTGCAACCCTCCCCTCCAGACCTTCTCTGGGGACCACCTGTTTAGCATCCAGCAGATGCTACATCCCTGTTCTAATTTTCCACGAGTCATGGTGGAATCTCTCTAACACTAAACAGCCAGCTCCAAACACTAAACAGGTCCCCTCCCACGTTCTATTCATGGGACTCTCCTAACCTTCTGGGGCAAAAAAAGAAAAAAGAAAAAAAAATCCTAATTCGAAGCACATTGATCTCCAGGCACATGTTTTCTATCAGGACCTATGAAACCAAGGTGAAAATGTGAAAATATGCGTGGAAATCTAGTATCTATCTGTCCAACTATCAGCGATCTATTCATCTATTACTTCTCTGTTTATCTATCTATGCATCTAAATACCATCGAACATCTGTCTATCCATCTATCATTTATCTATTCATCTATCATTTATCTATCTTCCATCTGTCATTTATCTATTCATCTATTACTTATTTATCTAGCTATCCATCTAAATACTCATCTATCATTATCTATCTACTTATCCACCTATTGTTTATGTATCTATCCATCATTTATATATTAATCTATATTTTATCTATTCATCTATCATGTATCTATCTACCCATCTATCATGTATCTATCTATCCATCTGTCATTTATCTATTCATCTATCATTTATTTATTTATTCATCTATCATCTGTCTCTCCATCATCTCTCATTTATCTATTCCATCTATCATTTATCTATCTATCCTCTGCCATTTATCTATCTTCCCATCCATCATTTATCTATTTATCTATTACTTATCTATGTAGCCATCTAAATACTCATCTATCATGTATCTATTTATCCACCTATTGTTTATATATTTATCCATCATTTATATAGCCATCTTTATTTTATCTATTCATCTATCATGTATCTATCTATTCATCTGTCATTTATCTATTCATCTATATTTATCAATTTATCATCTATCATCTATCTGTCCATTATTTCTATTTATCTATTCATCTATCATTTATTTATCTATCCATCTGTCATTTATCTAACTTTCAATCTATCATTTATCTATCATCTATCTATCTATCTGTCCATCAGCTATCATTTATCTATTCATCTATTATTTATCTATCTACCTACCCATCTATGACTTATATATCGACCTACCCATCTAGCAATCTATCCATCTACCATCTATCTATCTATATATCTGTCTAGCCATCTATCAATCTATCCATCTATTATCTATGTGTCTATCTATCTATCTATCTATCTCTATCATTTATCTATCTATCTATCCATTCATCACACCTTCCCCTTTTCATTACCCCACTTTCCTTGGGTTCTAGAGCTGGTCCAGTTGAAAAACAGCAAACAATCACCGGAGGAGAATCTCAGGCAGGGCTTGCTGTAAATCAAAGGGAAGATGGAGATTTCAAGGAGTCAACCATGGTGACTTCAACTCTGTGCCCTTCCTTCACCAATAGTTGTGAGATTTTCTAGTTAAGGAGGCCTCCTTGCCATCTGGAGTTGATGAACACTATTGGTGATGGCCACGTTGCCAGCATTTCTTAATGCTATCTTTGGGAGTAGGTTGGAAGTCAACCCAGCTCCACTCATCACTGAGAAATAAGACTGCCCGTTCTCCAACCTCAGTTTCTTCATCTCCAAAGTGGGGATGTGAAGTATCTCCAAGAGATTGTTCACAGTGGAAGACATAGCAAAAAGATTCTCACCAGACATAGCACCTCAACCTCAGACTTCAGACTTCCCAGCCCTCAGAATCATGAGACTAATAAACTCTCATTGTGTATAAATTACCTAACCAGTGGCACAGAATAAACTAAGATGATATTTGTCATCATTTTCGTTACAGCAGCCAATAGAAGCTAATACCCTTTTTTTTTTTTTTTTTTTTTTGGAGACAGAGTCTCTCTCTGTTGCCCAGGCTGGAGTCCAATGGCACAATCTCGGCTCACTGCAACCTCTGCCTCCCAGGTTCAGGCAAGTCTGCCACAGCCTCCTGAGCAGCTGGGACTACAGATGCGTGCCACCACGCCTGGCTAATTTTTGTGTATTTTTAGTAGAGACAGCGTTTCACTGTGTCAACCAGGATGGTCTCGATCTCCTGGCCTCGTGATCGGCCCTCCTCAACCTCCCAAAGTCCTGGGATTACAGGCCTGGGCCACCAAACCCGGCCAGCTAATACTCTTTCTAATACCCTACTCCTTCCAGGTGTCCATTAGTAACACAGGAAACATCTCATTTGTAACCAACACCTGCTCAATGTCCAGTTTGTTCAAAAGGGCTAACTCATTCAAGTATTACAGCAAACCCAAGAGAGCCTCTACCTCCCCAGTTCCTCTTCATTCTTCTCCACTTTGCTTCAGGAGGCTGGAAAGTGTGGACTGTCTCAACAGAAACTATGAGCCCTGGTTTTCAGTTGAATTGTTGGGTTCAACCTGCAAGAGATTAGAGGTAAGTTCTAAGCCTTTTCCTCAGATTCTGTCCCTGATAAGTCACCTTGCTCAAGTCCCTCTAGGACTTCCTCCCAGGCTGTTACACTGCTCAGTTTCTGCACAAATCCAGGGCTTGCGATGAGTCCTACACCCATCTTTGAATGAATTATGGTGTCAGGATGTTCACCTGCAGGAAACCGGTTGCTTAAACCTGGAGGAGAGATAGAGGTTGTGCAGGTAGAGACAAACAATGGTCGCTGTAGGGTCCAAAGGAAGCAACTGTCCTTACTTCTCACATATTCGGCTAAAGCACATTTATCTCCAGGCACATGTTCTCCATCAGGACCTTCAAAACCCACGTGAAAACATGCTTGGACATCTGGCATCACAAGAACAACAGCAAAGAAACGCCAGAGGAGAATCTCAGACACGACTTGTAAAGCCAGAGGAAGACAGAGGTTTAAAGGAATGGGAGCCACATCCTGCCTTTCCTATGCTGATGACATCGACTCCGTCTCTGAGCCCTTTCTTCAGTCAGATGATTGACACATAGACAGACATACTGAGATAGATAGATAGATAGATAGATGATAGAGATGATAGATGATAGATAGATACATAGATCCACAGATACACATAGATATATAGATGATAGATACATAGATACACACATAACCAGCCAGCTAACTAGTTAGCTAGATATAGACAGATACATAGAGATAGATAGATAGATAGAGAGATAGATAGATACATGATAGACGATTGATACATAGATGTACTGATATAGTTAGATGATTGATACTTTGAGAGATGTACTGATTGACATAGATGATTGATACATAGATGTATTGATAGATGGTAGATAGATAGATACATAGATACATAGATAGATAGATGATAGATAGATACAGGAATAGATGACTGGTATAGAGATGATATAGATAGATATATAGACAGACCTAGAGAACTAGAGAGATGATAGATATAGGTAGGTGGATGACAGTCAGATGATACTTAGACAGATAAAAGACAGATAGGTGTAGGTAGCAGATAGGATAGACAGAAGATTGAGAGAGAGATGACAGAATATAAATAGATGACAGACGGATGAAGGATAAATGGAGATAAATAGATGGATAGAGAGAGAGACAGATATAAAGAATGGATAGATGAACAGATGGATTGATAGATGAATAGATGGATGGAGCGATGATAGATGGATAGATGGAGAATGCATAGGTGGATAGATGGAGACATGCAGAATGGATGCATCTATCAAACCAACACCTGTTAGGTTTTCTGATCAGGAGACCTGGTTGCTATCTGGAGTTGATGACACCCTGTTCTATCTTTGGGAGCAGGTAGGGAGTCAGCCCAACTCTCCCCGTTACTGCTGCTGAGGAATTAGACTGACTCTTCTTCAGCCTCAGTTTCTTCATCTGTGAAATGGGGAGATGACGTATCTCAAAGAGCCACAGTGAGCATTACGTGGCCAGCCTCTCCATGGCAAGGGAGAGAGGCACTTCCAGATGAGAGCAGAGCGAGAAGGCACTTTCTTGGGTCCGAATGGGTCATTGTCATCGGACACATTGCCGCAGTTGTCCTTAAAATGCTGTACCTCTGCATCTGAGTGCACAGGTATAAGCCAGGAGTGTGCTGCAGAAAAGAAAAAGGCACCGAGGTGTGACGTGAATGGTGCATCTGTTTGCAGGTGACCCAGACGGACTGGGATAACTTGGCTGTGGGGTACTCACCTGAGAAAAGAGCCACGCCCTGTACACCAGGCATCCGTGACAACAGGCGTCCGTGGCAACCAGCTGTGAACACGAGAAATGCCTTTGACCCACCACCTCTGGGATCCAACTGGATCCTTTCACATCCTTCCGACCACCCACCTGCCTTCAGGAATCTCCCAGGGCCCCCAGTTCCCTTGAGTTTGCAAACCAGGCTGTTACGGATTCTGAAGAATTCGCACACAAGTGTTACCAAGTGTTCCCAGCTAGCCCAGGTCACCTTTCTGATGCTGCCACCTTTGTGCCAGCATGGGAAGACCCCCACGAATGTATTAAGCCTGTGCTTTGGGGAAAGATTTCCCAGACATTTTGTTTCCTGTGGAGACCAAAGAAAGCCACCTGGCTCTCACAGCGGAAAACGAGGCAGCAGGAGATGAGGCATTTTGCAGAAGGTGCCAGGGCTGTCAGCGAAGTAACAGACACATCTCACATTCGGTCGATACCGGCTTGTCACTCATCTGGGCTGTGACAGGATGTGGTGGATCATCTGTTAACTGCAGAAGACCCAGGGATTCAGGGATTCATTTGCCTGTTGGTGAACATGCCAAACTCCCGCGCACGTCAGCGAGGTCCGCAGGTGCACCTGCTTCCACGGAGGTAGACCTCAGACACCCCGTTCTGCAAATCCTCAGCAAAGCGACCTCAGACACCCCATTTTGCAAATCCTCAGCGAAGCGGTTCATCCACGACAGCCCCAAATGGGATCTTATCTTGCTCAAACAGCTGACGAGAACGTCAAAGGAAATCCTCAGGCACGAAAATGTACCATGAGATGTATACAGAGTTTTTAAAAAATCTATGAATAAAAATCTCACGTGCCAAAAAAAAACAAACGCTTATCCGGACTCCTGATGTATGAATTCTCTGGCTTTCATTTTTATGTCATGTTAAGATTTTTGATACAAATTCTTAGTACTTGTATTTTGTGAAGAAGAAAATCAAATATTTGGTTTTTCTTTAAGAAGCAAGTCAAATATTAGCTTTGAAATTCTGAGAGCTGTCAGAATAAATTACGATTGAATAAATATTTTCATATTAACTGTAAAAATATAAAATTATTATATTAATATAATAAATTTAAATTACTAAAAATAAATAATTATCATAAATTATTTTAATAAATATTTTATATATGAATTATAAACAAAATATTTATAATATAATTATAATATATTTTCTAATATTTTAAAATGTACTGTTATATATTTATATTTTTAACATTTTAATTATATTATATATTCATATTTATAATGTATTTAATATATTTATTATAACATATTATAAAATTATAATATATTGAATATATTTGTTAACTATTATAAAATTAAAGTATTTTTGTAATATTTTCAAAATATTTATTAAAAATACAATTAATATTTTCAAAATATTTATTAAATACACAACAAATATTTTTATATTAATTATAGAAATATAAATTTTATGTCATATTAAAATTTTTATACAAACTCTTAGCAGTTAATTTTTTTTAAAGTCAAATATTCACAATAGCAAAGATGTGGAACCAACCCAAATGTCCACCGGTGACAGACTGGATTAAGAAAATGTGGCACATTTACACCGTGGAATACTATGCAGCCATAAAAAAGGATGAGTTCGTGTCCTTTGTAGGGACATGGATGCAGCTGGAAACCATCATTCTCAGCAAACTATCGCAAGGACAGTGGACCACAGTCCCGGGTAGAGAAATCAGAAACCGATGGGTAGACGGACTGCCCTGGGGTGAAGGTGTCAGGGCTGACTGGCCGGGTTCTGTCCACCCTTGATGTCTGTCCAGCCACAATCCTGTGAACTCATGTATCTGCGGCTTGGTATTGCCAGTCAAATTCAAATACTTCCCTTACCCTCATTTTCCTGGCTGTGTTTTGGGCGCCCAAGTTTCTTTTTCCACATGACTCTAATCATTTTCATTCTCCTCAATGGTGTCTTCTCCATGCCCGAATGCAAGCTCTGATAGGCTAGGCTCCTTGGTTCCATCAACCACTGAAATAAAAGAGCATAAAGGGTGTTTTTTTTTTTTTTTTTGAAACAGATTTTCTCATCATCCCGGCTGGAGTGCAGTGGCGCAATCTCAGATCACGGCCATCTCCACCTCCCAGGTTCAAAAGACTTACCTGCCTCAGTCTCCCAAGTAGCTAGGATGACAGGCACCCGCCACCACTCCTGGCTTATTTTCATATTTTTAGTGGAGAGAGGGCTTCACCATGTCGGCCAGGCTGGTCTCGAACACCTGACCTCAGGCAATCCACCCTCCTCGGCCTCCCAAAGTGCTAGGATGACAGGCGTGAGCCACCGCACCCGGCCTAGACTTTCTTAAGAAGACTCAAATATTAATGTATTTTTTTGTCCTGTATTCCATCCTAGCTGTCACCCAGGACAAACTTCCTCATTCCAGCAATAGCCGTTGAGTATCTTTCTGAACTGATGAGCTCGTTCACTCTACAAGAGGAAACTCATGGGCACAGCCCAGCTCAGACACAACATTTGCAGACAGTTACAGGGCATGCTCCAGAATGAAGCGTCAACCTCTCTCCTTATATTTTGATGTTCTTGTTTTGTCAACACATGGAAGATGTCAGACATGAGGTCAAGAGATTACCTGCCATAACGAAGCTGTTTGGGTGGGTTGGGATCCTAGAAGCAGCTTTTGTGTGCAAAATTAACTCAGTTTCACTCAAATCAGAGAAGAGATGACTGCAACACAGTTACCCACATAATCCAGACTAATAGCTCAACTACCAAGGGAAGGCCAGTTTAGTTCCCACTGGTAAATAAAGGCACAAAAAATTAAGCATCATGATAATTTATTCTTTCTCTGTTTCTGTTTTTTTGTTTTTGTTTTTGTTTTTTCCAAGACAGGGTCTTGCTCCGTCACTCAGGCTGGAGTACAGTGACATGATCACACCTCACTGGTGAAACCACAGGCATTCATCACCACGCTTGCCTAATTTTTTTTTTTTTTTTGAGAGAGAGATAGGGGTCTTGCTATTACCTTGGCCTCCCAGAGCGCTAGGATGAGAGACATGAACCACCATGCCCAGCCGGCTCATTCTCAGTGTCTTAACAGCACAATTCGGCTGGGTGCCGTGGCTCACGCCTGTCATCCCAGCACTTTGGGAGGCTGAGGCGGGCGGATCACTTGAAGTCGGGAGTTCAAGACCAGCCTCACCGACATGATGAAACACTGTCTCTACTAAAAATATAAAAACTAGCCAGGCATGGTGGTGGACGCCTGTAATCCCAGCTACTCGGGAGGCTGAAGCAGGAGAATTGCTTGAACCCGGGAGGTGGAGATTGCAGTGAGCTGAGATCATGCCACTGCATTCCAGCCTCCGTGATGGCAGCAAGACTCCATCTCAAAAAAACTATATATATGTGTATGTATATATAATTGGGGTATGTCTATTTTTATAATGTATTATAATATTATTATATATTATATAGTGTATATAAACATATATACAGTATATATAATTATATATTATTTATAAAATATATACATTTTATATTCTTATATTTTATATTGTATGTGTATATATGGCTGTGTAAAAGCACAATGTTAGCAACACTACAGGGAATGCAGGCACCTGGGGGAGTCTTACAAGGCAGTAGAGACAAGACAGTCTAATTATAATATATAATTATATATGTAATTGTACACGGTCTATAATTATAATATATAATTATATATATTATACATTATCTATAATATATAATAGATATATAATATAAATATATATTATATATTATTATAATATAATAAAATAATTACATTTATATAATATTTATATATCATTTATATATTATATAATATTTATATATTATTTATATATTATATATTATATATCATATAATATTTATATAATAATATGATTATAATACAATATAATAATATAATTATATATTATATAAATTATAGATTATAATTTTATATATTATATATAATAGATTATAAAATCTATAATTATATATAATATGTAATCTATATACTATATAACATACATAATGTATATTATGTATATTATATAATACACGCTACATAATGTGTATTATGTGCTACACATCGATGCATATACATAATGCATATTATGTATATAATGTATATTATATAATATACAGAATATAAAATGTTATGTAATATAAAATGTATATTATATACATTATATATTATGTATATTATATTATATTAATTATATAATAATATTATATAATATTATAATATATTATAATATAATATACTTTATATACATTATACTTTATATAATATATAATTATATATTACACATTATATATTATATGCATGGTATATAATGTATTAAGCTATAATCTATATTATATATGATGTATATAATCTATAATTTATAATCTATAATATCTATTATGTATCTATAATGTTAATATGTATAATATAGAATATATAATATTATATATCTTATATCATATGTAAACATTATATATATATATAAATATGTAGATACTACATGTAATTATATATTGTAGATGCTTATATATTGTATTGTAATTGTGTATTGTAGATAATTATAAAATGTAGATACTACATGTAATTATATATTATCTATAAAATACATATTCTTTATATTATATGTATATATATGAGACTGTGTGAAAGCACCATCTTAGCAACACTACAAGGAGTGCAGACGGCTGGGAGAGCCTTACAAGGCAGTAAAGACAAGACTGGGTCACTGCACATGGTAAGTATTCAATGCATTGCAATATCATCATCACAAGTAGCATTTCCTACCCTGGTTCCCCTGTTCATTTCCTTACAGGGATGACTAGTAACACACCCCATTATTGGTGCTTTTTATGGAGGTTCTCTGCCTTTTGCTCTCTATAATAAATTTTTACAAGTTCGAACGAAAAGAGCACATCACTGCGCAATTGCCTATAACAGCGAAAACATTGCAAAGTGTGATCGTGGCAAGTGGTTGCGGGATGTCAGGCAATTATCTCCTCATGTGGGAGCGGGAAATTGGAGCCACAGATTGGAGGGAAAGTCAGTGCTGTCCATGACAATTAAGTGTACATTTTCTTCTGACCAGACAATCCCACTTCTAAGTATCTACCCTGGAGAAACTGTCATACTCAGGCACGACATAGTATGAGGAAGAATGCTCGTTGCAGCAAAGGCTGTGATAGCAGAGAAACGGGTAGACTCTAACTGTTCGCCCAATGGGGAACCTGAGGGATGCATCCTGTGGCTAGTATCGAACAGATAAAATGCAGAAAGTGAGCCTCTGTGTGCTGCTAGGGCCTATCTCCAACCCAGGTTGCTGAGTGACAAAAGCAACTTGAAGAATCTCCATACAACAGTAGGATGGGATACCATGAATGTTTTCACAAGTCACACAGGTGCAACAACAGGTCCAAGTGTGTCTAAATGTGCGGAAAATGTTCTGGAAGGACACTAAGTGACGATGGCAGTTATGTCTGGGGAGTGGATAAGAAATGAGTCTTCCTCAGGAGGACTGTGCCTTTATTCAGAATGTGTCTACGTTGTTCCCAAAGTACATTTCTAAAATAATTTATTGAATATCTGCAAACCAATATATTGTCCTTGAAGATGACGAGGCGAAGGCAGAGTGAACGGGAACACGTAGAGTAAAATTCATTTTTGTTAAAGAATATCTGGATTGATCTACTCATCTATCCCGCCATTCATCCACAGACCCATCCACCTATTCATTCATACAACCACCCACCCACCTACTTATCCATTCATCCATCTTTCCATTCACAAGCACATCCATCCCTCCATCTACTAATCCACCCATCCACTTATCTGTACACCCATTCATCCATCCATTCATTTATCCACCGAGCCATCCACTCATTCACCTACCTACCCACCCACCATCCATCCACCCAACCACCCATGCATCCACCCATCTGTCCATGCATCTATCCACCCCTTAACTCATACTTCATCCATCCATCTGTTCATCCATCATCCATCCATCTACTCATATACCCATCCATCCATCCACCCACCCATCCATCTATCCACTCCTTAACTCACGCTTCATCCATCCATCTGTTCATCCATCATCCATCCATCTACTCATATACCCATCCATCCATCCATCCACCCACCCATCCATCTATCCACCCCTTAACTCACGCTTCATCCATCCATCTGTTCATCCATCATCTATCCATCTACTCATATAGCCATGCATCCGTCCATCCACCCACCCATCCATCTATCCACCCCTTAACTCATACTTCATCCATCCATCTGTTCATCCATCATCCATCCGTCTACTCATATAGACATCCATCCATCCATCCATCCACCCACCCATCCATCTATCCACCCCTTAACTCATACTTCATCCATCCATCTGTTCATCCATCATCCATCCATCTACTCATATAGCCATCCATCCATCCATCCATCCACCCACCCACCAATCCATTTATCCACTCATTTGTTTTGCATCCATCTATCTACTCATACACCCATCCATCCACCCATTCACCCGTTCATCCATCCATCCACCTATCCACTCATTCATTATCCATCCATCATCCCATCCATCATCCATCCATCCGTCTACTCATACACCCATCTACACACCTATCCAGCCATTCACCCACTCATCCATCTGCCCACTGATCCACCCATCCGCCCATCTATCAAGTAACCTTCCATCCACTCATCCATCTATCTACCACCTATCCATCCATCCACTCCCATTTATCATCTATCTAACCACCCATCCACCCATTCACTCATCCATCATCCATCATCCATTAATCCACCCAACCATCCATCCACCCTTCCAGCTATCCATCCACCCATCCGTCCACCCATCCATCCACTCATCTTCTCATCCATCATCCATCCATCTATCCATCCAGCCATCTATACAACCTTTAATCCACCCACCAATCCATCCATCCACCCATTCAGCTATCCATCCACCCACCCATCCATCCATACACCCATCCACCCATGCATCCATCCATTCACACATCTGCTTATCCATCATGCATCCATCTATCCATCCAGCCATCTATACAACCTTTAATCCACCCATTCACCCATCCATCTGTCCACTCTTCCATCCATCCATCCATTCATCCATCCACTCATCTACTCATCCATCATGCACTCATCTATCCATCCAGCCATCTGCACAACCATTAATCAACCCACTCACTCATCTGTCTGTCCACTCTTCCATCCATCCATCCATTCATCCATCCACTCATCTTTTCATTCATCATGCATCCATCTATCCATCTATCCATCTATACAATCATTAATCCACCCACTCACCGATCCATCTGTCCACTCTTCCATCCACCCATCCACCCATCCATCCATTCATCCATCCACTCATCTACTCATCCATCATGCATCCGTCTATCCTTCCAGCCATCTATCCATCTATACAACCATTAATCCACCCACTCACCCATCCATCTGTCCACTCTTCCATCCACCCATTCATTCATCCATCCATTCATCTGTTCATCCGTCATGCATTCGTCTATCCATCCAACCATCTATCCGTCTATACAACCATTACTTCACCCTCTCACCCATCCATCATCCATCCATTTGTCCTCTCTTTCATCCATCCATTCACTCATCCATCCACCCGCTTACCTATCCTGTTTCATAGACGATGACTTCTTGGTGTGTCCTCACATGGTGGAAGGGGCAAGTGAGCTCGGTAGGATCCCGTTTCTAAGGGCACTAATCCCATTCAGAAGGCTCCACTCTCATGACCACATCACACCTCAAAGGCCCCAACTCTTAATGCAGTCACCTGGGGGTGAAGAGTTCCACATAAGAATTTTGGGAGGACCCCTGCATTCAGACCACAATGAGGGCACCTCCTACCACATGAGAGAGACAATATTAGGGATCCCATTCCATAGTAATGTTTTAGGGCCCTGGAGTTTTCAGGAATACAATACTTCCTCATTGTGGACACACTCTGTATTTTCAAATTTGCTTATTCACTAAAATTTATTGGTAATCTCAAAGTTAATGCTAATTATGTCTTTGCCGTCTTTTCTGGACCTGAGAAGAGTGGAGAAACATTGGAGTCTGAGGCCGGGTGTGGTGGCTCACGCCTGTCATCCCAGCCCTTTGGGAGGCCGAGGTGGGCAGATCACAAGATCGGGAGATCGAGACCATCCTGGTTAAGACAGTGAAACCCCATCTCCCCTGAAAATACAAAAAAAAAAAGCTGGACGTGGGTGGCAGGCACCTGTCATCCCAGCTACTCAGGAGGCTGACGCAGGAGAATGGCATGAACCTGGGAGGTGGAGGTTGCAGTGAGCTGAGATTGTGCCACTGCACTCCAGCCTGGGGGTCAGAGTGAGACTCTGTCTCAAAAAAAAAAAGAAAAAAAAATTTGAGTCAGAATTCTGCCCCATGGGTGACATTGTGCAATGACTGAAGACATTTCTGGTTATCACGATCAGGGAGGAGGTGGTAGACACTACTAGCTTCTTAGTGGGTAGAGCTCAGGGACACGGCTTGGTATCCTACAGTGTATAGGACAGATCCCAACACGGAGAACTACCTGGCCCCAAATGTCAACAGTGCCTTCGTTGAAAACACCTCATTCCAAGTTTCAGAATCAGTAAAGAGGAATATCGATTTTCACCAGGATGTTGGCATGGTGCAGTCGCAGACTCTGTATTATCTCTTGTCACTGTGCTCTAACATTCACATACCTAAAGCATCTTTCCTGACTCATCACCCAGGCCTCCTCCTCCCTCTCCTTTCCGTTTGATCCGTGTACATTCAACCCGTCGTAGAAAGAAAATGCCTGGAGAAAGGCTTGGAGGCACCGATTTGAAGAAGCTTTGTAAAACTGAACAGGAATCTGGACAACCGTGATACTCGATGGTTTATTTATTTGACATGAAAGGTGTTCTTTTGATAAAAACGCTGCCACATGGCAAAAGCCGTGGAAGGATGGCTGTGGATAAAATCGTACTCAGCGGAGAAACAATGCTAGTGAGAGTCGATGAAACTGCACTGAGAGTGGAGTTTCAGAAAAGTTAATTTACAAATACACGTTTTGCATCTTTCACTGAAGCTGGGAAGAATGCATGTAGGTAAAAAAAAAAATTCAATAAAATAGGCAGCTGGGAGAGTCTTACAAGGCAGTAGAGATAAGACACAGTCTAATTATAATATATAATTACATATGTAATTGTACACAGTCTGTAATATATATATTATATATTATATATTATATATATATATTATATATATATATATATTATATATTATATATAATATAATAATATAATAATTACATTTATATAATATTTATATATCATTATATATTATATAATATTTATATATCATTTATATATCATATAATATTTATATATTATATGATATATAAATATTTATATATTATACTATATATAATATAATATTTATATATCATATAACATTATATATCATATAATATATATATAATATTTACATATTATATAATATATTATATAGTATTTAGGTATTATATATTATATATTATATATAATATATTATATAATATTTATATATTATATATTATATAATAATATTATATAATATTTATATATTATATATTATAATATATATTATATAATATTTATATATAATATATTATATAATATATTATATAATATTTATATAATATTATATATTATATATATATTATTTATATTATATTTTATATTATATTTATATATAATATTTATATATTATATATTATTTATATAATAATATAATTATATTATAATATAATATAATAATAATAGATTATAGATTATATAATGTAGACATTCACCTTCTGACGAATGGAAAATAAGACTTTACATTGTTGGGATCTGTGCCCATTACGTGGCATCTTGCTTAAAAGAGAGATTATATTTCAGGAGGCTTGGAATAGGATTTAGGAATCTGCGTTTTTTTTTTACATTTTCAAAAACTTTACATTTTAAATTATCGTACTATAAAATTGATTTTCGTGATGTGCGGTTCTATGAATTTGAACACATTTTTTGAAACATGTAAACAGCATCAAGTTCAAGATAGAGACTAGTTCTATCTCCTGCCCCAATTTTTTATCATTCTATTTCTTTATAGTCACACGCACATGCAGGCAGGCACAGACGTGCATGCACACCAACATCTAAGGGAATCTGCATTTTCAACATGTACCCTCGGCCGGGTGCGGTGGCTCACACCTGTCATCCCAGCACTTTGGGAGGCTGAAGCGGGAGGATCACCTGAGGTCAGGAGTTTCAGACCAGCCCGGCCAACATGGTGACACCCCGTCTCTACTAAAAACACAAACATTATCTGGGCATGGTGGTAGGTGCCTGTAATCCCAACTACTTGGGAGGCTGAAGCAGGAGAACTGCTTGAACCTGGGAGGCAGAGGTTGCATGAGCTGAGTTCGCGCCATTGCACTCCAGGCTGGGATGACAGAGCGAGATGCTCTCAAACAAACAAACACCCTCACATCATCCCTACTTGGTAAACCAATGGTGTGGTAAAGCTATCTTCATCCTCAGAAAGCTTCAAGACTGAACCAGCCTGAAGGGTTTATTGGCTAGCGTCAAATCATTTATTTCTGAACATCACTTTGCAAAACAGGGATAATATGTATCTTTCAAAATGGGCATGAAGAAAAAGAAATAAGATAAGCAAAGGCTGGCATACACTAGGTGTTCATTAAATAATGTCTATTATAATGTTTTTAGAAGTCAGGGTTTTAAACATAGAGTTTTAGATAGGAAGAGAGGTGGAGAGATAATAGATAAGATGATAGATAGATAGATACATACATACATACATACATACATACATACGTATACACATACATACATACACACATAGAGAATATGGTTGATAGGTAAGCTGATTGCTAGGTGCAGAGATACGTAGATGGAGAATATGATACATAGAGAAGATGATGATGATGATGAGAGATAGATAGATAGATAGATAGATATAGAATATGGTTGATAGATAAGCCGATCAGTAAGTAGAGAGATAGGTAGATACAGAATACGATAGAGAAGATGATAGATAGATAGATAGATAGATAGATAGATAGATAGATAGACAGAGAATATGGCTGATAGATAGATAAGTTGATTGGTAGGTAGAGAGATAGGCAGATAGAGAATAAGATAGAGAAGATGATAGATAGATAGAAAGATAGGTGACAGATAGATGATCTATTGATACATGATAGATAATAGATAGATATTTACATACATAGATAGATACATAGATAGATAGAGAATATCGTTGGTAGATACATAAGCTGATTGGTAGGTAGAGAGATAAGTAGATAGAGAATATGATACATAGAGAAGATGATAGATTGATAGGTTGATAGATAGATTGATAGAGAATATGGTTGATAGATTAACTGATCACTAAATAGAGAGATAGGTAGATACAGAATATGATAGAGAAGATAGATAGATAGATAATATGATAGATAAAGATGATTGGTAGGTAGATGGATGGATAGATAGGTAGACAGAGAATATGATGGATAGATAAGATGACTGGTAGGTAGGTAAGTATATGATAGGTAGATAGATAGATATAGAGAATATGATACATAGGTAGAAAGATGATTAGTAGGTAGGTAGATAGGTAGATGGATAATAGGTAGATAAGAGAATGTGACAGATAAGACGATTGGTAGGTAGGTAGATAGATGATAGATGATAAATGATAGAAGATAGATAGATAGATAGATAGATATAGATAGATAGATAGATAGATAGATAGATAGATAGATAGATGATAGATACAGATAGATAGAGTGGTACATAGATAGATGCAGGCTTGTGCTTTTGACCAACATGAATTCAGAGAGATCAGAATTATCTTCCACTGGGCAAAATACACGAAATGATGGTGTTCAAGACCGTGGATATGAGGCAATGACCATGATCTCTGAGAGATGGAAAACAGATGCCGTAAGCCCTGTGATCACCCAGCTTACTGCCAGAGAGATTTTGTAGGCAGCAGTACAAGGAGTAGCAACCCAGATGGAACCTGGAAGACCCCTTGAGTTGAGAAGGTGGAGCTGAAAGTCTGGGGAGACCAAGGCAGCAAGACTTCACAGGACAAGGTGGCAGATAGGAGAGGGCCACGTGGAGAAAGAAGCATAGAGACCTTCTTCAGAAGGTCCACCTAGAGGGAGTTCAGCTGAGAACTGATTGACGTGTGTCTATGAAGAAATTATTCAAGGTCACAGAAGGAATCACCAGAAAGGAACCATGGGAAGAGGAACCAGTGACCAGCGCTTGCACAATGCTCGAAAAGTGCCTGTTGTGAGAAATTAGTCCCGAATTGAACATCGCCCTTCATCGCAACAAAATGAAAGCAAGACCTGAAGGCCTCAGACGACCTCCAGGTGACCTCACAGAATCCCAGAACCAAGCTTCAAAGTAGTGAGAGGAATACGAAGCTATTCAGGACAAGGTAACATTAAAAATACTATCCAGGCCAGGTGCGGTGGCTCATGCCTGTAATCGCAGCACTTTGGAAGGCTGAGGCAGGTGAATCACCTGAATCCAGAAGTTTGCATCCAGCCTGGCCAACATGGCAAAACGTTGTCCCTACTAAAAATACAAAAATAATAACAATAGTAATAATTAATAATAATAAACATTATTATTTAATATTTAAATAATTATTTAATAATATTTAATATTTAAATAATTATTTATAATATTTAAATAATTATTAATAATATTTAAATAATATTTAATAATATTTAATAATTATTTGATAATATTTAATATTTAAATAATTATTTAATAATATTTAATATTTAAATAATAAATAATATATAATAAATATTAAATAAATTTATATTGTATATATTTATATAAACTACATATAAGTATATATTTACACGCGGTGGTGGGCGCCTGTAATCCCAGCTCTTTGGGAGGCCGAGGTGGGCGGATCACCAGATCAGGAGATCGAGACCATCCTGGCTAACACGGTGAAACCCCGTGTCTACTAAAACTAGAAAAATTAGCCGGGCGTGGGGGCGGGCACCTGTAATCCCAGCTACTCGGGAGGCTGAGGCAGGAGAATCGCTTGAACCCGGGAGGCGGAGGCTGCAGTGAGGCGAGATGGTGGCACTGCACTCCAGCCTGGGTAACAAGAGCGAAACTCCATCTCAAAAAATAAAATAAAATAAAATAGAGGTGTGATCCTTGAAGAATACACACATTGGCTCAACTTCTCAAGATGGAGGGTGTAATGATTTTATCTCTGCCCCCTTCATAAATCGTGTGTGTGTGTGTGTGTGTGTGTGTGTGTGTGTGACTTTTGTTTTGTTTGATGGAAATAAATTTTGCGAGGTTTGGGCTGCGAGACTAGGAAGGTAATTGATGATGATGACATTAAAATTGTATCAGGAACGCGATGTCTCTTCAATAAAACTTCATTAATGGGAATCTCATAAATTCACAATTTAGGCAGAAATCTATCTTAGCGTGGGCTACTAACCCAAGACTGAGTAAATTAACTGTGTAAAGGTTTCAGGAGCGAAGAAAGCAAGACTTTCCGTAGCTTAGACGCATTTTTTTTTTCATCTGAAAATGTGAGTTTAATTGGAATGGTCTATCAAATAATCAGATTTTCCACCCAACCAGCATTTATCAAAACTTTGGAACTATCCAACATCATACTCAGGGAAAGTAAGTGTATTTTCATAACATTCTGTAATAGTTAATATAAACTGGTGATTTTTATTACAGCGCATTTTAGCTGAGTGCAGTAAATGACTTTCTGAAATTCTGTTTTCTAGATTCTGCCAATCCCTTACTGCTACTAGTTGATTTTTTTGCTGAGGGTCTCTTTGAGGACTGACTTCTAGTTCTGGTTTGCTGATGTCTGCTTTTTCTTTTTCTTTTCTTTTTTTTTTTAGACGGAGTTTCACTCTTGTTGCCCAACCTGGAGTGCAACGGCACAATCTCGCCTCACTGCCACCTCTGCCTCCCGGGTTCAAGTGATTCTTCTGCCTCAGCCTCCCAAGTAGCTGGGATGACAGGCACCTGCCACCACACCCAGCTAATTTTGATATTTTTAGTAGAGACGGGGTTTCACCATGTTGATCAGGCCGGATGGTCTTGAACTCCTGACCTCAGGTGATCCACCTGCCTCGGCCTCCCAAAGTGCTGGGATGACAGGCGTGAGCCACTGCGCCCGGCCACTGATGCCTGTTTTTTTTTTGTTTTTTTGTTTTGTTTTGTTTTGTTTTTTACTTTGATGAGATGCTTAATCTCTTGGCGGGTATTTTGTTATGTGTAACATCAAAGACCAGATGGATTTAATAATTTCTCAAATTGCTAGGTTGCAGTGGCACGGTCACGGCTCACTGCAGCTCCAAACTTCTGGCCTCCAACCATCCTTCCCCTTCAGCAGCCAGAGTAGCTGGGACTACAGGCATGTGCCACCATGCCCAGGTAATTTATTGACTTTCTACAGAGATAGGCTCTTGCTATGGTGCCCAGGCTGGTCTCAAAGTCCTGGCCTCAAGTCATCCTCCTGTCTCAGATTCTGGAAGCATATTGCAATTACACAGCACAAGCCGCGATGCTCAGGCTTGAGTTTTAAATTCCATAACACTATGGCAAATTAACAATCTTTATATCGTGGGGTTTTGTGTGTTTGTCTGTTTGTTTCAGACAGAATTTTAGTCCGTTGCCCAGGCTGGAGTGCGGGAGTACGATCTCAGCTCACTGCAGCCTCCACCTCCTAGGTTCAAGCGATGCTTGTGCCTCAGTCACTCGAGGGGCTGGGATTACAGGCGTGAGCCACCACGCCCAGCTAATTTTTGTAGTTTTCGCAGAGACCAGGTTTCACTACGTTGGCCAGGCTGGTCTCTAACTCCTGACCTCGAATGATCCACCAGCCTTGACCTCCTAAAGTGCCGGGATTACAGGTATGATATATTGTGATTTTTAACTGTTTTCTACTTGATAAATACAGACATGAGGGAGGCTATGTATGAGGAGGATATATTTTATGTGTTTTCTACAGGTGCGTTTCTTTAAAATAATATGAAACTGAAGGAGATTATTAATATTATTTTGATTAATATTTTAATAATATTCGTATATTGATTATTAAATTATTGGATTAATTATTGAATTAATTATTAATTGATAATATTTAGATTACTATCTAAATGATATTAGGTAGAAGATATGACATTGCCATTTTCATAGACTAGAAATGGGCAAGGGTTGGCCATTCAATGTGTCTCAAACTTACTAATTTATACGCACATCTTAGTTTTCCTAGTCGTGATGCTGAGAGGGTGGGGTTAGAGTATAATGTTCCTGCGTCCAGCCAAGAGTCTAGCCCCAAGCCTTCCAAATTAGCTTGTAGCAGTCAGCTATTGGTGTGTAACAAACTGGCCCCTTCACTCATAAAAGGATAAGTCTTATTCTTGTTTACTCAAGTGCCATAATATTAAATTCAAGGAGATTATTAATATTATTTAGATTAATATTTAATATTATTATATTAATTATTAAATTATTGTCCCGCAATTATTAATTTAATAATTGCTTCTTGATTAATTAACCATTCAATAATTGGTTATCTAAATAATGTTGTATTGAAGCTTATTAATAATATTTAGATTACATTGAAGATTTTTCATATTTATATTATTATATTGAAGAGTAATAATAATATTTAGATTAATATCTAAATAATGCTAGATGGAAGACATGACGTTGCCATTGTCATAGATTAGAAATGGCCAAGAGTTGGCCATTTAATGTGTCTCAAACTTACTAATTTACATGCATATCTTAGTTTTCCTAGTCATGATTCCGAGAGGGCAGGGTTAGAGTATAATGTTCCTGTATCCAGCCAAGAGCCTAGCCCTGAGCCTTCCAAATTAGCTTGTAGCAGTCAGCTATTGGTACGTTACAAACTGCCCCTTCACTCATAAAAGGATAAGCTCTTATTCTTGTTTACTCAAGTGTCGACCGCTGATCTCAGCTGCGCATGGCTTCTCAACTGGAAGCTCAGCTCCACGCCAGGTGGGTTAATTCTGGGCTTCTGGGTTCAGGAGCAACAGCTGGGCAGGGACAGTTTTTCTCGGAGTGACAACAGAGGCCCAATTCACTTCCTTGATTCAAATTCACTTCCTTGATTCTACTCCTACTTCTCTGAACAGAATCAAGGAAGTGAATTTTTTTTGTTTTTTGAGTTGGAGTCTCGCTCTGTCGGCTGGAGTGCAGTGGTGCAATCTCCACTCACTGCAACTTCCACTTCCAGGGTTCAAACGATTCTCTTGCCTCAGTCTCCAGAGTAGCTGAGACTACTGGTGCATGCCACCATGCCTGGCTTACTTTTTGTATTTTTAGTAGAGACAGGGTTTCACCATGTTAGCCAGGATGGTCTCAAACTCCTGATTCTGGTGATCCACCCCCTCCTTAGCCTCCCAAAGTGCTGAGATTACAGGCATGAGCCACCATGCCCAACCAAAAGTGAATATTTTTAAACAATCATCTACTGCATTGCTTCACATCTACTTTGTGAGTGTAACAGTTCACTCTTTTGACTTTGGGGCATTTTTTTCCTTCTAAGAATGTAAAGGAGATAACTCCTGTAACTAACTTGATAGACTTCTAAGTACAATTTTATTTTATTCTATTTATTGAGACAGAGTCTCGCTGTGTCGCCCAGGCTGGACTGCAGTGGTGTGATCTCAGCTCACTGAAACCTCTGCCTCCCAGGTTCCAGTGATTCTCCTGCCTCAGCCCCCTGAGTAGCTGGGATTACAGGGGCACACCACCACGCCTGACTAATTTTTGTATTTTAATAGAGATGGAGTTTCGACAGGTTGGCCAAGCCAGTCTCAAACTCCTGACCTCAGGTGATCTGCTCACCTTGACCTCCCAAAGTGCTGGGATTACAGGCATGAGCCACTGTGCCCAGCTACTTTTCTTGAGTGTCTACTTTTCCCTTTGCAGTAAATATCCATACTTTTACTCTTTTTTTAATTTTTTTCAGACGGGGGTCTCGCTCTATCGCCCAGGTTGGAGTGCAGTGGCGTGATCTCAGCTCACTGCAAGCTCCGACTCCTGGGTTCACGTCTTTCTCCTGCCTCAGCCTCCCAAGTAGCTGGGATTACAGGTGCCTGCCACCACGCCCGGCAATTTTTTTTTTTTTTTTGTATTTTTTAGTAGAGACGGGGTTTCACCATGTTAGCCAGGATGGTCTCCATCTCCTGACCTAGTGATCCGCCCACCTCAGCCTCCCAAAGTGTTGGGATTACAGGTGTGAGCCACTGCACCCGGCCCATACTTTTACTCTTTTCTGACTTGTCCTGAATTCATTCTCACCACAGTGTCAAGAGCCTGGACGTTGGCTGGGGTTAAGGTTCCACTGGCATCTGGGGACGTCTCTGAGACCACCAGTATCATTACCATAAGCATTTGTAGATAATTTCCCAGAATAACCCTTGTACCCATCTGTTTTCACGCTGATGATAAAGACAGGCCTGACACTGCGTAATTTATAAAGAAAAAGAGGTTTAATGGACTCAGAGTTCCACGTGGCTGGGGAGGCCTCACAATTATAGCAGAAGGTGAAAGGCGTGTCTTACACGGCGGCAGGCAAGAGAGAACGAGAACCAAGGGAATGGGGTTTTCCCTGATAAAACCGTCAGATCTCGTGAAATTTATTCACTACCACGAGAACAGGATGGGGGAAACCAGCCCCATAATTCAATTACTTCCCGTGGGGTCTCTCCCACAATACATGGGGATTACGGGAGGTACCATTTAAGATGAGATTTGAGTGGGGACACAGAGCCCAACCATATCAGCCCTTACGTTGGCAGCTCTTTGGTTTGGCCCAACTTGGTGTCACAGGTTGACTAGTGACTTTGTGTGCAATTCCCAGGGATCCTGAGACGGCTCAGAATTTGGCATGTGCTGGGGGCATGAGAAAGGATCACAGCTCCTGTCTCCATAGCAGCGATGGAGGGAGAATCTCATTGCCCTGGACTCCTCTTCTATCTCTCGGACTTGTCCATCCTCCTTCCCTCCCAGGGCTACTTCTTTGATTGTCGCTGACGTTTCTCCTGCAGCCTTTCTCAGACTGAACCATCCGCCTTTCCTGGCAACCAGCAACTCCCCCACCATGACACTCAACTGAGACGTTCACATTCCGGTGGCCCCAGATGAAGGTCTGATCCACTCTGAGTGGTGGACACAGCTGTGGGTTAGTGGTTGGTTATCAAACACCAGTGGTGTGGCAACACATGTTTCCCAGATGAGACGAAGAGACATTTTGTGATGGTCTCCACAAAGTGTCAGGACTGGCATTCCCTCTAGTACCTGCCTGGCCCCAGACCCTTTATGGGCTACGCTGGACTGTCTAGAGCCATTAGCTGTGACTTTCTGCATCAACGCGGGTTGATGGCCATCATCTTGGATTTAGCTCCATTAACCAAACTTGAGTTCCTTAGGACTTATCCAACAGATACTGATTGTATCTACTAGATAAAATAGAATGTATGTCTGCTGGAAGGATGGCGGCTGTGAGAGAAAGACGCATTTTCTTACAACTGACCAACTTGTAGAATATTTGCAACTGGTAACACACATGTTTACAGCAGCATTAGTGGCAACATTCAGAAGGTGAGAAGGGACCCAGGTGTCCATCAATGGGTGGATGGATAAACGCAATGAAATATATTCATACAATGGAATATTATCTGTGATATAGTCATACAATGGAATATTATGGAATATATTTATACAATGGAATATCTCTCTGATATAGCCATACAATGGAATATTATTAAATATCGTCATACAATGGAATATCTCTGCGATGTAGTCATACAATGGAATACTATTAAATATATTCATACAATGGGATATCTTTGTGACATAGCCATGCCATGGAATATTATAAAATACAGTCATACAATGGAATCTCTCTGTGATACGGTCATATCGCGGAATATCATTAAATATAATCATAAAATGGAATATCTCTCTGATATGGTCATACCATGGAATATTATTAAACATAGTCATACAATGGAATATTAAATACATTCATACAATGGAATATCTTTGTCATCTAACCATACCATGGAATATTATTAAATATATTCATACAATGGAATCTCTCTCTGATATAGCCATACAATGGAATATTATGAAATATATTCATACAATGGAATCTCTCTGTGATAGAGTCATACAGTGGAATATTATTAAATATAGTCACACAATGGAATATCTTTGTGATATAGCCATACCATGGAGTATCATTAAATATATTCATATGATGGACTTGCTCTGTGATAGAGTCATACAATGGAATGTTATTAAATATAGTCATAAATGGAATATCTTTGTGATATAGCCATATCATGGAATATTATTAAATATACTCATACAATGGAATCTCTCTCTGACATAGCCATTCCATGGAATATTATGAAATGTATTCATACAATGGAATATTTCTGTGATATAGTCATACAGTAGAATATTATTAAATATAGTCATACAATGGAATATTAATACATTCATACAATGGAATATCTTTTTTTTTTGAGACGGAGATAATGGAATATCTTTGTGATACAGCCATACCATGGAGTATCATTAAATATATTCATATGATGGACTTGCTCTGTGATAGAGTCATACAATGGAATGTTATTAAATATAGTCATAAATGGAATATCTTTGTGATATAGCCATATCGTGGAATATTATTAAATATACTCATACAATGGAATCTCTCTCTGACATACCCATACCATGGAATATTATTAAATATATTCATACAATGGAATATCTGTGATATATTCATGCAATGGAATATTATTAAATACAATGGAATATCTTTGTGATCTAGCCATACTATGGAATATTATTAAATATAGTCATACAATGGAATATCTTTGTGATCTAGCCATACCATGGAATATCATTAAATATATTCATACGATGGAATATCTCTCTGATATAGCCGTACAGTGGAATATTACTAATATATTCATACAATGGAATTGCTCTATGATAGAGTCATGCAATGGAATATTATTAAATATAGTCATACAATGGAATATCTTTGTGATCTAGCCATACCATGGAATGTTATTAAATATAGTCATACAATGGAATATTATCAATATATTTGTACAATCGAACATCTCTGTGATATACTCATACAATGGAACATTATTACATATTTCTGTGATACATTCATATGGTGGAATATTATTTAGCCTCAAAAAGAAAGGAAGTTTCCACACCTGCTACCGCATGGATGAACCTCAAAGATTTGATGCTCAGTAAAATAACCCAGTTACCACAGGACAAATATTTTATGATTCCACTCACAGGTGGTCCCTAGGTTCCAGGGGCCAGAGGAGGGCGAGTGCAGAGTCTGTGTTTAATGGGGACAGAGTTTGAGTTTTGCAAGATGAAGAGTTGTGTAGACAGATGTTGGTGATGGTTAAGAAAGGAAAAAACCAGAGAAACAAACAAATGAAAAGCAGCACCTTTAGTCAGGAAAAAAAATATGTTGAAAAACTCTGAATGAAAAGATCACAGGTCGTGCTGATGAGGATCCACCAGGGTCTGAAGCAAAGCTCTGCTCACTTTTCAAAGTAACCGAATTTAAGAAAAAGAAGGCCAGGCTGGGTGGCTCACACCTGTCATCCTAGCACTTTAGGTGGCTGAGGTGGGCAGATCACTTGAGGTCAGGACTTCGAGACCAGCCTGGCCAACATGGTGAAACCCCGTCTCTACTAAAAATACAAAAAAAAAAAAAAAAAAAAATTAGCCGGGCGTGGTGGCAGGTGCCTGTAGTCCCAGCTACTTGGGAGGCTGAGGCGGGAGAATCCCTTGAACCCAGGAGGTGGAGGTTGCAGTGAGCCGAGATCACACCACTGCACTCCAACCTGGGTGACAGAGTGAGACTCCATCTCAAAAAGAAAAAAAAGGGTAAAAAGAAGCAGGAATATTTTTATCTCTGAATTCTTGCTTAGAGTAAAAATGTTCATTTCAGAGAAAATAAGGTCTGAGGAGTAGGAATGATTACCTGTCCCATAGCATTCGATTTCCTGATAGTATCATAGTTTGTAAAGCATGCATTCTATTCAAATCCCTCTAGGAGATTTGCTGATTAGCCATTTAGATCACACACCTACTTTTTTGTTTGCTTCTTTGTTTGTTTGTTGTTTTGAGGCAGAATCTTACTGTCGTGGAGATCGCACCATTGCACTCCAGCCTGGGCGACAGAGTGAGACTGACTTAAGAGGAAAAAATAAGAAGAAGAAGAAAAATAAGTGGAAGAAGACAACAGTCCTATTGGATCAGGGTCCAGGCTAGTGGCCTCATTTTACCTGAATCACGTCTTTAACGCTCCTGTCTCCAAATACACTCTCATTCTGAGATACTGAAGCTTAGGTTTTCAATATATGAGTCTTAGGAGACAGGGAACAGAATTTAGCCCACTGACTGTGCCTCCGTATCTTTTTTCTTTTATTTTTTATTTTTTGTTTTTTGAGATGGAGTCTTGCTCTTGTCGCCCAGGCTGGAGCGCAGCGGCACCATCTCAGCTCACTGCAACCTCCGCCTCTCAGGTTCAAGCGATTCTCCTGCCTCAGCCTCCCGAGTAGCTGGGATGACAGGCGCCTGCCATCACGCCCGGCTAATTTTTGTATTTTTAGTAGAGATGGGGTTTCTCCATGTTGGCCAGGCTGGTCTCGAACTCCTGAGCTCAGGTGATCCGCCCACCTCGGCCTCCCAAAGTGCTGGGATGACAGTCGTGAGCCACCGCACCCGGCCTCAAGGTTAGCTTGTCAATACGTGAGTCTTGTGAAGTGGGGGACAGAATTCAGCCCTTTGACTGTCCCTGAGTGTCTTAAAATGGAAACAGTTTCATCCACACCCTGATCCCTACAGCAAACACCCCTCAATCACCCCCACAAAGAGGGTGACCTCCCATGACGGAGACTCCTGCAAAATGTAAAAGGCGATCATCTAATCTTTGAATCAGAGTTGGCCTACGGTTCTGCTTCCCTAAATTTGGGTAAGCCACCCAGAGAAGTCATTTTACAACATCGCCTGGCTGGGCACAGTGGCTCGTACCCATAATCCTAACGCTCTGGGAGGCTGAGGTGGGAGGATGGCTTGAGGCCAGGAGCTGAAGACCAGGCTGGGCAACACAGCAAGACCCCATCTCTAGAAAAATTAAAAACAAAAGGAACAGGCCCGGGACAGTGGCTCATGCCTGTCATCTCAGCACTTTGGGAGGCCGAGGTGGGCCAATGACCTGAGGTCAGGAGTTCAAGACCAGCCTGGCCAACATGGAGAAATAGCATCTGTACTAAAAATGCAAAAATTAGCCAGGCCTGGTAGCGGGCACCTGTAATTCCAGCTACTCAGGAGACTGAGGCAGGAGAATCGTTTGAACCTGGGAGACGGAGGTTTCAGTGAGCCGAGATCATGCCACTGCACTCCAGCCTGGACAACAAGAGTGAAACTCCATCTCAAAAAAAAAAAAAACAAATAACAAATAACAAAAAGAAGTTACTGGATGTGGTGGTGTCTGCCTGTGGTCCTAGCTACTTGGGAGACTGAGGCCAGAGGATTGCTTGAACTCAGGAGTTTGAGTCCAGCCTGGGCAACATAGCAAGACCCCATCTCTACAAAAATAAAAATTAGCCAGGCATGGTGCTGTAGTCCCAGCAGCTCGGGAGGCTGGGGTGGGAGGATCACTTACGCACGTTAGGTAGAGGCTGCAGTGAGCCATGATCACACCACTGCATTCTAGTCTTGGCACAGAGCACATCCTGTCTCTAAAAAACAAACAGGCCTGGCACAGTGGCTCACGCCTGTCATCCCAGCACTTTGGGAGGCTGAGGTGGGCAGATGACCTGAGGTCAGGAGTTCAAGACCAGCCTGGCCAACATGGAGAAACCTCGTATCTACCAAAAATACAAACATTAGCAGGGCACGGTGGCGGGCGCCTGTAGTTCCAGCTACTCGGGAGGCTGAGGCAGGAGAATCGCTTGAACCCGGAAGGCAGAAGTTGCAGTGAGCTGAGATCACACCACTGCACTCCAGCCTGGGGGACAGGGTGAGACTCTGTCTCAAAAAAATAAATTAGTTAAAAAGATAAATAAATAAAATAATAAACAAATAATACATAATATATAAACATAAATAAATCATAAATAAATAAAATAATAAACAATTTATATATAATTAATAAATAATAAACAATAATATATAAATAAACAATAAACAATAATATATAATAATAAATAAATAATAAACAATAGCATATAAATAATAAATAAATAATAACAATAACATATAAATAATAAATAAATAATAATATATCAATAATAAATAAATAGTAAACAATAATATATAAATAATAAATAAATAATAAATAATATATAAACATAAATAAATCATAAATAAATAAATAATAAACAATGATATATAATTAATAAATAATAAACAACAATATATAAATAAACAAAAAACAATAATATATAAATAATAAATAAATAATAAGCAATAATATATAAATAAACAATAAACAATAATATATAAATAATAAATAAATAATAAACAATAATATATACAATAAATAATAAACAATGATATATAAATAATAAGTAAATTAATAAATCCATAAAATCAATAAGTAATAAGTAATCAATAAATCGATAAGTAAATAAATAACCAAAACGAAAAACCCCGAAACCAGAAAACCAAAAGTCATCCTCCTCTGAGGTCCAAGCAGCTTCTCGGTGGCCGACGCCGTACGAAATCCGTGCCTGTGCCGTGGAGAGAGAAGCCTGCACGTGAATGTCAGACCTCTGCACACCCTTCCTGAAGGATTTAAAGATCGGTGTGGTCAGGGGTCCAGCTGCTCATTTTGCAACGTGCAACGCGCAACCCTCCTGGCCTTGGACGCGAGGGGCGAATCCACCTGGCCTGGAGATTCCTGTCACTGGGCAAGGGGGGCTGGCTTTTCCCCAGGCCCATAAAAGCAGCTGAAAATAAAGTAGCTCAGCTCCGATGGGATGACGTGGCCCGATTTCTCTGCGTTTAACGTGGTGATTAAATCTGGTGAGGTCCCCCGGGGCGGGGGGAAAGAGAATTTTTGATTTGAAGGTTAAGCCAATATTAGCAAGAAAAATAAAATAAAGTGAGTGAAGTTGCCCTAAGCCACACGGACGCCATCCGTTCCAGAAATGTTTAGCTACGAAATGAGCCTCTGCGTAATTGTGTAAATGCTGCTAATTGCGTGTGCAGAGCCCCGAGCCGGGCCACTGCCTGTAACTAATAAGAAATCAATTAGCTAATGAAGTACCCATTAAATGCATTGCTAATCTGAGCTGGGTTTTTTTTTTTTTTTAATGTTTCTCTCCCCCCCACCCCACTCTCTCCTTTATGATTCTGTTTAATTGTGAGTGCCATACGGAGCGTGCAGTGTACGGCATGTCTAATGAAACATCATTATATCGTGCCTGGCATTCTCCGAAGGGCTGAACGAGACCTGCTTCCCAATTATTTTTAATTGCCAGACATTCTCACAACTGCGTCTTCCACGGCACGCTTCAGAGGCCCGGCTGTCATGTCTCTCTCTCTCTCTCTCTCTCACACACACCACACACACACACACACACACACACATACACGGCTGCTGCTTTCTCTGCAGCCTCTGAACGTTCGGCTGTGGCCTCGGCCACGGCCAGTGAGAGAGGACAGTGTGGCAAAGCGTGAATAGTCCCAGGGCGAAAATACTTCTCCCTTCCTTTGATGGAGGCTGGGGTAGGACCTCTCCATACATTCTCTCTCCAGAGCTCCTTCTCCATACGTCCCCTCTCTAGTGCACCTGCTCCATACGTCCCCTCTTCAGAGTGCCTTCTCCATACGTCCCCTCTCCAGTGCACCTGCTCCATACGTCCCCTCTTCAGAGTGCCTTCTCCATACGTCCCCTCTCCAGTGCACCTGCTCCATACGTCCCCTCTTCAGAGTGCCTTCTCCATATGTCCCCTCTCCACAGCGCCTTCTCCATACGTCCCCTCTCCAGTGCACCTCCTCCATACATCCCCTCTCCAGTGCACCTGCTCCATACATCCCCTCTCCAGTGCACCTGCTCCATACGTCCCCTCTCCAGTGTGCCTTCTCCATACGTCCCCTCTCCAGTGCACCTGCTCCATATGTCCCCTCTCCAGAGCGCCTTCTCCATACGTCCCCTCTCCAGTGCACCTCCTCCATACATCCCCTCTCCAGTGCACCTGCTCCATACATCCCCTCTCCAGTGCACCTGCTCCAGATGTCACCTCTCCAGAGCACCTCCTCCATACATCCCCTCTCCAGTGCACCTGCTCCATACATCCCCTCTCCAGTGCACCTGCTCCATACATCCCCTCTCCAGTGCACCTGCTCCATACATCCCCTCTCCACTGCACCTGCTCCATACATCCCCTCTCCAGTGCACCTGCTCCAGATGTCACCTCTCCAGAGCACCTTCTCCATACGTCCCCTCTCCAGTGCACCTGCTCCATACATCCCCTCTCCAGTGCACCTGCTCCATACATCCCCTCTCCAGTGCACCTGCTCCATACATCCCCTCTCCAGTGCACCTGCTCCATACATCCCCTCTCCAGTGCACCTGCTCCATACATCCCCTCTCCAGTGCACTGCTCCATACATCCCCTCTCCAGTGCACCTGCTCCATACATCCCCTCTCCAGTGCACCTGCTCCATACATCCCCTCTCCAGTGCACCTGCTCCATACATCCCCTCTCCAGTGTGCCTTCTCCATACGTCCCCTCTCCAGAGCGCCTTCTCCATACGCCCCCTCTCCAGGGCAGACCCAAGGTGGCCAGTCCAAGCGGGGCTGGCTCTGGGGTCAGCGGAGACCTGGCACGTGACAGGCCTGTGCTGTTCCCCCGGGGATACACCTGGCCCCCGACATACGTGTTTCCAGCCCGAGACTCCAGCCTTTCCGACACGTGGGGCGCTTTGCCATTATGAAGTGGCTTAGGCAGCGTAACTCTGCAAGTGACAAGCTGTCACCCCGGCAAAGCGTGCTTGTGACCTGGCTGCGGTCCTCGCCCCCTGAAATTGGCAGCCGATGAGAAGGCTCCGGGTGCCCCGACACTTTGATACGTTCCCAGGGAGATTATGTATCTGTATGTCGGTTGCGGGAAGCCTGCATCGCCTGTTGGAGGTTTAAATCTTGGCATCTAAATCTTGCATCCCTGATGTGAACCAACCCGGGTCAGGACGCCTCCTCCTTACCATCCGACACGTGGAATCTCACCAAACCATGGCCATTGAACTTCTGCTTTAAAAAGTAGTAATAGCGACAGGGTGCGGTGCCTCACGCCTGTCACCCCAGCACTTTGGGAGGCCGAGGCAGGCGGATCACCTGAGGTCAGGAGTTCGAGACCAGCCTGGCCAACATGGTGAAACCCTGTCTCTATTAAAAACACAAAAGTTAATCCAGGTGTGGTGGTGGACGTCTGTAATCCCAGGTACTTGGGAAGCTGAGGCAGGAGAATCGTTTGAACCTGGGAGGCAGAGGTTGTAGAGAGCTGGGATCGCACCACTGCACTCTGGCCTGGGCGACACAGCAAGACTCTGTCTCAAAAATAATAATAATTAAATTTAAAAAAATTAGCTGGGCATGGTGGTGCGCATCTGTCATCCCAGCTACACGGGAGGCTGAGGCAGGAGAATCGCTTGAACCCGGGAGGCGGAGGCTGCAGTGAGCGGAGATGGTGATAGTGCACTCCAGCCTGGGTGACAGAGGAAGATTCCATCTGAAAAAAACAGTAATAATAATAAGAGAATTTGTTCCATCAGAGGAGGTGTGTGTCTCTCCTAATTAGTTAATCCAGCCAGTCCCCCTCCACCACCTCCCCATTTCAGGAAATCCTGCCACCAGCAGCTGCCAGGGGTTCGGACGTCAGGGGAAGAGAGATTTGATGTGACATTTTGTTCATTAAATAAACAAACCTGGTTCGGATAACAGCATTAGGTAGAAAGGCCTATCAGTTCTCGTATGGTTAGTTCGTGTAACGAGAAGTGACATTTGTTCTTTTACATTCACAAACGCTCTATCGAGGAACAAAAGGGTGAGAGGCGCCCGGCAACCACAGTTGCTATGAAAAAAAAAAGAGACAGAGAGAGAGAGAACAGTTGATGTATATTAATGAGAAACGTAACTTCTGGCCCAAGGCAACCTCCAGTCCATGGGGCGTGGGCCTCTACTAACGAGGTTGTGGGAGAAAGAAAAAAAATCGAACCAGTATTTTTTGTTGAACGGTTTCATTATTTGGGGGTTTCCCCCTAGTTGACTTGGGGCATTCGAGGGAGTCACTGACCATGAAGAAGACAGTGGGGTTTCTACGTTGAGAAGGAAAAATGGAGTCACCGAAGGCTTGTACCTTTTTCCAGCTGAAGACGATGTGTTGCCTTCAGAATAGGCTCAGATCTGGGAGGAAGCGGAGAAAAAATCTGTCTTCAAAGACTCTCAACCCACAGGACGCCTGAGCAGGTGGGGACTTTAAAACTTCCATTGCCTTTGGGAGGCTGAGACGGACGGATCATGAGGTCAGGAGATTGAGACCATCCTGGCTAACACGGTGAAACCCTGTCTCTACTAAAAATACAAAAAACTAGCCGAGGTGGCGGGTGCCTGTCATCCCAGCTACTCCGGAGGCTGAGGCAAGAGAGTCACTTGAATCTGGAAGGCGGAGGTTGCGGTGAGCCGACACCGCACGACTGCACTCCAGCCTGGGCGACAAGAGTGGAATTCTGTCTCAAAAAAGAAAAAAAAAATCACACCACAGGCCCGGTGTGGTGGCTCACGTCTGTCATCCCAGCACTTTGGGAGGCTGAGGCGGGCGGATCACGAGGTCAGGAGATCGAGACCATCCTGGCTAACACGGTGAAACCCCGTCTCTACTAAAAATACAAAAAACTAGCCGGGCGAGGTGGCGGGCGCCTGTAGTCCCAGCTACTCGGGAGGCTGAGGCAGGAGAATGGCGTGAACCCGGGAGGCGGAGCTTGCAGTGAGCTGAGATCCGGCCACTGCACTCCAGCCTGGGCGACAGAGCGAGACTCTGTCTCAAAAAAAAAAAAAAAAAGTGGGACTTCAACAATGAGAACACATGGACACAGGGAGGGGAACGTCACACACCAGGGCCTGTCGGGTTGTCAGGGGCTAGCGGAGGGACAGCATTAGGGCAAATACCTAATGTACATGACGGGTTGATGGGTGCAGCAAACCCCCATGGCACGTGTACACCTGTGTAACAAACCTGCACGTTCTGCACATGTACCGCAGAACTTAAGTATAATTTTTTTCTTTTTGAGATGGAGTCTTGCTCTGTCTCCCGGGCTGGAGTGCAGTGGCCAGATCTCAGCTCACTGCAAGCTCTGCCTCCCGGGTTCACGCCATTCTCCTGCCTCAGCCCCCGGAGTAGCTGGGACTACAGGCGCCCGCCACCACGCCCGGCTAGTTTTTGTATTTTTAGTAGAGACGGGGTTTCACCGTGTTAGCCAGGAGGGTCTTGATCTCCTGACCTCGTGATCCGCCCGTCTCGGTCTCCCAAAGTGCTGGGATTACAGGCTTGAGCCACCGCGCCCGGCCAACTCTCGTCTTTTTTGTATTTGCCCCATCCATTCATCCATCCCCTCATGTATTTATTTATTTATCTATCCATCCATTAACCCACCCATGCATCTATCCATCCATTTATCCATTCATTCATCCACCTACCTACCCACTCATCCATCCATTCATCTGTTGTCTATCCAACCTTCCAGTCATCTATCTATGCATCCATCCATCCACATAAATGGATAAATGGATGGATGAGTGGATGGATGGACGGATGGATGGATGGACGGACGGATGGACGGATGGATGGATGGATGGATGGATGCATGGGTGGGTTAATGGATGGATAGATAAATAAATACATGAGTGGATGGATGAATGTATGGAACATTGGATGGATGGATAAATAGATGAGTGAACAGATGAATGAATAATGGACAGATGAATGAATGAGTAGATGGATGGGTGGGTAGAAGGGAGCATAGATAGATGGATGATTGGAAGGTTGGATGGATAATGGATGAATGAGTGAATGGATGAATGCGCGGGTGGATGATGTGTAACCAGCTGGTTGGAATGATGTATGAAAGGATGAATGGATGAAGAGATACATAAGAAAAAAAAACTGTCCTTGAATATGTGCGTCTAGACTGTGTCTATCTAGTTTTTAGAAGGCTGAGATTCCTCATCCCATTTCTTTAGTGTCATCCGAGAATTCCATGTTCCCTTGTGTAGGGAGCGATACGGCAAAGCTATTTTTAAGCCATACAAAGTTTAACTGTGTATTTTGTCATATAGGGAATTTTTAAACAGGAGAAAACTCGCCTTGCCTTATCATTAAAAGCAGGGTAAGTATTTGCTCTTAAAAAGCTTCTATATTTTGTTTGCCTGAGGAAATAAATAAGAAGGGCTGACATTTGTTCAGAAAACGAGTCCGCTGATGCAGCCAGAGAAACCTCTAGGTAAGCAGAAAATAAACTCGGACAGAAGCGAGAGGCTCCCAATTAATGGAGTGATCTGCGCAGGCTCTGGCGGCGAGTGAGGACACTGCTGTCTGTCATACGGCGAAGGTGGGGCATTTAATCCTGGCAGGTGCACATTTTATAGACATCTGTGGAAGTTATGAACAGCTGATTAGTGCAGTTACAGAGACACAGCAAAAGGCCTTCAGGCAGGTCTGTCCCCTAAACTGGGGCACGGAAATTAAGAGCCGTGACCAAAGAAAGGCGGGAGACGGACAGCCACCTGCTTCGACAAAACGCTGCGTCCCCTCAAGCAGATCAAAATGATAAAAACACATGAAACGCTTTTCCAGCCACGCCGAGAATCTGTCTTGTTCATTTTGGACCTGCTTACATGTTGTTGTACGTGAGCAAACACTTTCCCTGGTGGGGAGAAAACAAATAGGCATACAAGAAACCAGTTTCCTTGAGTCATTTCATCCCAAAGTCAGCTCCAGAAATCAATACGATAAAAGAACGTCAGTATTTGTGTCATAACTATGGAATTTTGTTTTGTTTTGTTTTGTTTTGTTTTGTTTTGTTTGAGATGGAGTCTCGCTCTCTCACCCAGGCTGGAGTGCAGTGGTGCGATCTCGGCTCACTGCAACCTCCGCCACCCGGGTTCAAGCGATTCTCCTGCCTCAGCCTCCCAAGTAGCTGGGATGACAGGCACCTGCCGCCACACCCGGCTAGTTTTTTGTATTTTTTAGTAGAGACGGGGTTTCACCCTGTTGGTCAGGCTGGTCTTGAACTCCTGACCTCCTGATCCGCCCGTCTCGGCCTCCCAAAGTGCTGGCATGACAGGCTTGAGCCACTGCACGTGGCCTACTCTGTAGATCTTGAATCAGCATTGAGGCCCAATATCCTTCCTCATTACAGACACATTAAAACCACGACATACCACTTCATACCCACAGGAATGGCTATTAAAAAAAAAAAAAAGACGTTATTAAGTGTTTGTGAGAACTACTGTGTGTAGAAATGTCGACTGATACTCTCATTTTGGAAAACGCATTGACAGTTTTGTAAAAAATGGAACACACAGGCCTGTCATCCCAGCACTTGGGGAGGCCGAAGGGGGATGGATCACCTGAGGTCAGGAGTTCAAGACCAGCCTGACCAACATGGTGAAACCCCATCTTCACTAAAAATACAAAAATCAGACGGGTGTCGTGGTGCATGCCTGTAATGGCCCTGCCTTTACTAAAAATACAAAAATTAGCCAGGCGTGGTGGTGCGCACCTGTCATCCCAGCTACTCGGGAGGCTGAGGCAGGAGAATTGCTTGCACCCAGGAGGCGGAGGTTGCACTGAGCTGAGATCGAGCCACTGCACTCCAGCCTGGGTGACAGGAGAGAAACACCATTAAAAAATCAATAAAAAGTTGAACACAAACTCACCATTCAAACCAGCAATTCCTCCGGTGGGCGTCTACCCAAGAGAAATGAAAACTTATGTTTACTCAAACACTTCTCGGTCAATATTCCTAGCAGCGTGATTTATAACAGCCAGGAGGTGCAAACAGGCTATGTCTTCAACAGCAGGTGAACAGACTATGATTTTTTCCCTGCAATGGAATATTATTCCGCCAATGAGATACTAATATATGTTCCCACACGGGTATACCTCAAAAACACTAACCTAACTAGAAGTCTGGGATAAAAGACTATATATTGTGTAATTCTATGCGTAGAAATTGCGCAGAAAAGGAAAATGCACAGAGGCAGAAAGGAGATGCGTGGTTGCCTAAGGCTACGGGCAGAAATGGGGTGAGGGAAGAGAAGGGAGTGCTGTCAGCTCTGCAATTTCTTTTTCGGGGGTGATAAAAATATTCCAGAATTAGATTGTGGTGATGGCAACGCTACGAATCGACTAAGAAGTGTTGAACCGTATAGTCAAAACGAAAACATGTCGTGGGATATCGATTAAACCTCAATACAGGTGTTTTTTTTTTTTTTTTTTCGTTTGGTCTGTTGGTTTTGTTTTGTTGCTTTGTTTTTTGTTTGTTTGTTTTTGTTTTTGTTTTTCTTGAGACGGAGTCTCGCTCTGTCGCCCAGGCTGGAGTGCAATGAGGCGATCTCAGTTCACTGCAACCTCTGCTGTACAGGTTCAAGCGATTCTCCTGCCTCCGCCTCCTGATTACCTGGGATTACAGGCGTGTGCCACCCTGCCCTGCTAATTTTTGCATTTTTAGTAAAGACAGAGTTTCACCATGTTGGCCAGGTTGGTCTCGAACCTCGGACCTCAGGTGATCTGCCTGCCTTAGCCTCCCAAAGTGCTGGGAATACAGGCACACACCACCACGCCCGGCTAATTTTTGTATTTTTAGTAGAGACGGGGTTTCGCCATGTTGGGCCAGGCTGGTCTCGAACTCCTGACCGCAGGTGATCTACCCACCTCCGCAGTTGTTTTTAAAAAATCAACATGTAAGTTGATTTTAAGATTCTGCATCATCTATGTTACCATTTTATTTTATTTTATTTTTTTTGAGACGGAGTCTTGCTCTGTCGCCCAGGCTGGAGTGCAGTGGCCGGATCTCAGCTCATTGCAAGCTCCACCTCCCGGGTTTACGCCATTCTCCTGCCTCAGCCTCCCGAGTAGCTGGGACTACAGGTGCCCGCCACCTCGCCCGGCTAGTTTTTTTGTATTTTTAGTAGAGACGGGGTTTCACCGTGTTAGCCAAGATGGTCTCGATCTCCTGACCTCGTGATCCGCCTGCCTCGGCCTCCCAAAGTTACCATTTTAGAGTAAAATCCTTTTCCTCTCTGTTCATCCATCAATATCCTGATGGATCGTCATGTTTTCCTGGTTTGAACAAACTGAAACTGTGTCTCCATTAAACCCTGACTCCCCACCTCCCTCCCCCAGCCCACGGCACCCACCTTGGTATTTCCTATCTCCATGGATTTGACCACTCTCGGGACCTCACAGAAGCAAAATCCGACTGTGTTTGTCTTTATGAAACACTGAACCGCTTTCATTGATCGGTACAAATCCTCCTGCAAAGTGGGAGCTGAGTCACCCTGAATGGAGACGGGACCTTCATGACTAAAGGGTCGGCCAGAGTGAAATGGAGTTCAACCAAGATGACCTCATACTTCCTGGCACCAACTTTAATTAATTAGTTAATTGTTAATTAATTAATTATCATTTTTTGAGACGCAGTCTCGCTCTGTCATCCAGGCTGGAGGGCAGCGGCGCGATCTCGGCTCACTGCAAGCTCCGCCTCCCGGGTTCAAGTGATTCTCCTGCCTCAGCCTCCCGAGCAGCTGGGATGACAGGTGCCCAACACCTCGCCTGGCCAATTTTTCATATTTTTAATAGACATGGGGTTTCACTGTGTTAGCCAGGATGGTCCTGGCACCGACTTTTCACCCAGGTTCCTTTCCTGGATAGAGTTAAGACAGTATCTTACACACACACGCACACACACTGCCACTTTTTTTCCAAGATCGCACCACTGTACTCCAGCCTGGGCGACAGAGCAAGACTCCGTCTCAAAACAAAAACCAAAAAATCCCTACCTGAGACTTGCAGCCGGGCATGGTGGCTAATGCTTGTCATCCCAGCACTTTGGGAGGCTGAGGCAGGTGTTTGAACAAATTCAAAACAAAACAAATTCAAAACAAAAACACTGGGTGAGTTTGACCAATTCTGGGAGGAATAGGGGCAGGTTTTGATGTGACCCAGCTGTGTGGACAGGCCCAGTGCCTAAGCCGCCCTCGTTAGCTCCCTCTCAGGGCTACCTCTCAAACACAGGGAAAAGGTACTTGACTCGACGTGACTGAGACACAAGCAGTATTTGTCTATTTGTCTATGGATTCTCTCAGTCACCATCGTGTCCTTAAGGATTTTCCATGTTGTACTGTGTGTGTGATCACTTCACTCCTTCTCAGGGCTGAAAAATATTCTATTGTGTACATGGACCACATTTTCTTTACCTTTTCTTTTCTTTTCTTTTTTTGAGATAGAGTTTTACTCTGTCCCCCAGGCCGGAGTGCAGTGGCGCCATCTCAGTTTACTGCAAGCTCCGCCTTCCGGGTTCAAGCGATTCTCCTGCCTCAGCCTCCTGAGTAGCTGGGATGACAGGCACCTGCCACCACGCCCGGCTAATTTTTGTATTTTTAGTAGAGACGAGGTTTCACCGTATTAGTCAGGCTGGTCTTGCACTCCTGACCTCATGATCCGCCCGCCTCGGCCTCCCAAATTGCTGGGATGACAGGCGTGAGCCACTGTGCCTGGCCCTTTTCTCTTTCTTTTTTATTTTGTTTCCTTTTTTTTTTTTTTTTTTAACAGAGTTTCACTCTTGTCACCCAGGCTGGAGTACACACCATCTCGGCTCACTGCAACCTCCGCCTCCCGGTTCAAGCGATTCTCGGGCCTCAGCCTCCCGAGTAGCTGGGATTATAGGCACCTGCCATCACACCCAGCTAATTTTTGTATTTTTAGTAGAGATGAGGGTTCACCATGTTGGCCAGGCTGGTCTCGAACTCCTGACCTCAGATGATCCACCTACCTCGACCTCCCAAAGTGCTGGGATCACAGGCGTGAGCCACCGCGCCCGGCCCAAATAATGACAGTCTTATCAGGCATGACCTCCTGAGGCCTTCGAGGTGACCTCCCAGGGCTCAAAGGTAAAGGCCAAACCTGTTTGGGCAAGCTTCTATCTTTGCGACACATCCACCAAAAAAAAAAGTGTTTTTTCTAGATACCAAGACCGCTGCTAAAATTGGTTAGTGCCATAAACAAGTGGCTACATTTTGCACTTTTCATGTCTGTGTGAGTCACAGTCACCGCCCACGGTGGACGCTGCCTTTCCAGCAGGATCCGGGAATTCACGATGCCCGTTTCTGTGGCCCAGCCTGGCCCTGCACGCAGGAGCCTGCTCTGCAAATGGGATGCAGGGGAGGCAGGGGGGCCAGCCAGCGCCGCCGCTCAGGGACCCTGGCCTCCCAGGCCAGCCGGTGACATCCCCTTTCTTGGGAGATTAAGCCCCCTATTTGTTGTGATGATTTGCAGGTTCATCCCTAATGATCCGCCGCCCCGCTGCAAAGCCGTCTTCCTGACAGCCAGTGTCACGTGTGATCAGAGGCCCGGAGAGGGTTGATCCGCCCGCACCGTCCACATGCCTGCAATCTAATCACTTCTCAGACAGACAGCGAGGTTCCAGGGACAGGCAGCCACCCGCAGTCTCCCCCCTCTGCCTGCAATGCCTGCAAACACTCACTGGGCCTTGCTCTTCTCCGTGCCAGTCTCGATGATGTCCTGGGCAGCAGCAGCTCCAGGCAAACCATCCAGAAGACCCACCGCCCGCCGGCTAGTGGAGGGCCAAGTGGCGTCTGAGACCGACGACACCCACCTTCTGAGGCATGAAGCCGGCAGAAGCAGGGTTCCCTTTGGGGAGCAGGAGGCCGACAAAAAGTTCAGAGTCCATCGGATGCCTCCCTCCACGTCTCCCAGACACACGCAACCGTGACCTGTTTCCATGATCGGTTACACCTCCCTTTTTACTCCTCACCTTGTAGTCCTCCGGCGGCGGCAGCTGCACGCACCCCTTATCCCCCACCTCCCAACCCCACCGCCCTCCTCCCGCGACCCCCACCGGGAATAAAAAGACAGAACTCTGGAATTGGAACCAGGGAAGCCATTTATTTTTCCTAAAATCATGCAAGACCTCACCTAACTCCCGCCTTGCCGAGGTCCCTCAGGCCTTCTTTCAGCAGGGTGAGCCTTTCATGACAAGGGGATGTGCAGGGGGAGGTCGGCTAATCCCACTGAACAGTTCCCGGCAGGTGATTCAGGGTAACGTGAGGCCCTCACAGTCACGGATGTCTCGAAACGAAACAGCAAACCGGTCTCCTTGCCAAAGACAGATCACAGACGCCCACGCCCGGGTCAACTGGAAACTACAGACTGTCTGCGGCTCCTCACACATTCGAGCTACCCCTGGACGGCAGCTCCCCGGGTTAAACGCACAGACCTCCTTTGCAACCTGTTACTGTTCGTCGTTTTCTTTACTGAGTGTATGCAAACCTCATTCCAAACCTCCTCACAACAGTTAAGAAACAAGGTTCTCCTCCTCAGTGATCAACGGGGAGGTACCGGTTTGACTTGCCCCGATCGCCGGATCCAGCCTCTGGTGTGTTTGAAATATCTCCAACCGTTTCTCACATGATTGGGGTTGGGTATGAGGGGCCGGGCGCGGTGGCTCACGCCTGTCATCCCAGCACTTCGGGAGGCCGAGGCCAGTGGATCACCTGAGGTCAGGAGTTCGAGACCAGCCTGACCAACATGGAGAAACCCCGTCTCTACTAAAAATACAAAAATTAGCCGGGCGTGGTGTTGGACGCCTGTCATCCCAGCTACTCGGGAGGCTGAGGCAGGAGAATCGCTTGAACCCGGGAGCTAGAGGTTGCCGTGAGCCGAGATTGCACCACTGCACTCCAGCCTGGGCGACAGAGCGAGTACATCTCAAAAAAGAAAAAAAAAGAAAAAAAGAAAAAAAGAAAAAAAAATTAAATCTTCTGGCCAGGTGCGGTGGCTCACGCCTGGAATCCCAGCACTTTGGGAGGCCGAGGCGGGCAGATCACAAGGTCAGGAGATCGAGACCCTCCTGGCGAACACGGTGAAACCCCGTCTCTACTAAAAAAATACAAAAAATTAGCCGGGTGTGGTGGCGGGCAGTTAGGCAGAGCAAAAGATAAACAACAATAACTAATAATAACACAGAACCATTCGAAAAATACGCCTCACTGCTCTGGCTATTTTTAAGTCAAGTCAAGGTTCCTGAACACAAGCATTAAGATACCACAGCACTCGCTCTGATCCCTAAGGCGGCTGCTCAGTGACTAATGGATGGATTGTGTCTACGGCACGGTGAGGGAACCAGACAAAATCTGAATCAGGCGGGACACAGCAGAACATCGTCAGATGTTCATCGTCAGAAGAACAGCACGCAATTAAAAAACACTTAAATCGTTGCTTTCTGGAAATTTTTTTGTTTTGTTTTTAGACAGAGTCTCGCTCTGTCACCCAGGCTGGAGTGCAGGGGCGCGATCTCGGCTCACTGCAACCTCCGACTCCCGGGTTCAAGCGATTCTCCTGCCTCAGCCTCCCGAGTAGCTGGGATGACAGGCACCTGCCACCACGCCCGGCTAATATTTTGTATTTTTAGTAGAGACGGGGTTTCACCATGTTGGCTAGGCTGGTCTTGAACTCCTGACCTCAAGTGATCTGCCCGCCTCGGCCTCCCAAAGTGCTGGGATGACAGGCGTGAGCCACCACACCTGGCCAGGTAGGATCTTTGTAGCAGTGTGGGAACAAAGTTATACACACACACACATCCAAGTCTTGGGAACTTGCAGATGGACTAGGCTCTCTGGCCAAAGGAACTTCCCTGATCCCATTCAGATAAGGGGTCTTGAAAGGGGGTTTTGCTGGGTTACCTGGGTGAGCCTTAAAGGTAATCACAAGAGTCTGTGTGCCAGGGAGGCAGAAGGAGGTTCCATACAGAGACAGAGGAAAGAGAGGGTGGTGGGATGTCTGATGACAGGTCAATGAATGCAGGAGGTCTCCAGACAGCAAGAAAACAGGTTCTCAGCACATATTCAAAGATCTGCACGGACCGGGCACGGTGGCTCACGTCTGTAATCCTAGCACTTTGCGAGGCCGAGGCGGGCGGATCATGAGGTCAAGAGATCAAGACCAGCCTGGCTAACACGGTGAAACCCCATCTCTATTTAAAAAATATAAACATGAGCCGGGCGTGGTGGCTCACACCTATAGTCCCAGCTACTCGGGAGGCTGAGGCAGGAGAATCGCTTGAACCCGGGAGGCGGAGCTTGCAGTGAGCCGAGATTGGGCCACTGCACTCCAGCCTGGGTGACAGAGCTCCGACTCAAAAAAAAAAAAAAAGACCTGCATGTATGAAAAGACCTGAATGTTGTCTTTGAAAGATGTCCAGCCAGGTGTGGTGGCTCATACCTGTAATGTCCGCACTTTGAGAGCCTTCTGTAACTGCTACTGTTACTAGCCTTCTGTTACTAGAATAATTTACCAGGATTCTCTGATTGTTACTAGTATTCTTGTTACTAGAACAAGTTACCACTGTTCTCTGTTACTGTTATGAGCATTCTGTGACTAGAATAATTTACCAGTATTCTGTGACCGATACCGTTACTACTATTCTGTTAGGACACATCACTTGCCAGCATTCCCTGTTACTGTTACTAGAATAACTTACCAGGATTCTGTGTTTGTTACTAGGACTCTTGTGATTAGAACAATTTACCACTGTTCTCTGTTACTGTTACTAGCATTCTGTTGCTAGAATAATCTACCAGTATTCTGTTATTGTTACTAGTATTCTGTTACTAGACATCATTTGCCAGTATTCCCTGTTACTGCTACTAGTCTTGTTACTAGAATAACTGACCAGGATTCTGTGTTTCTTATTAGTACTCTTGTTACTAGAACAATTTACCACTGTTCTCTGTTACTGTTATGAGCATTCTGTGACTAGAATAATCTACCAGTATTCTGTGTGTGTTACTAGTATTCTGTTACTAGACATCACTTGCCAGTATTCCCTGTTACTGTTACAAGCATTCTGTTGCTAGAATAATTTACCAGTATTCTGTTGCTGTCACCAGTATTCTGTTACTTTTGCTAGTATTCTGTTACTAGACATCGCTTGCCAGTATTCCCTGTTAATGTTACGAGCATTCCATTGCTAGAATAATTTGCCAGTATTCTCTGTTACTGTTACGAACGTTGCGTTACTAGAATAATTTACCACTTTTCTGTACCTGGAACTGTCACGAATATTGTATTGCTAGACGTCATTTACTGCTGTTCTCTAACTGTTACTGTTACGAGCCTTTTGCTACTAGAATGATTTACCCATATTCTCTGTTATTCTTACGGGCATTGTGTTACTAGAATAATTTACCACTTTTCTGGACCTGGAACTGTCACGAATATTCTGTTGCTAGATGTCATTTACCACTGTTCTCTGTTACTGTTACAAGCATTTTGTTATTTGAACAATTTGCCCGTATTCTCTGTTACTCTTATGAGCGTTGTGTTACTAGCATAATTTACCAGGATTCTGTGTTTCTTACTAGTATTCTGTTACTAGAACAATTTGCCACTGTTCTCTGTTACTGTTGCAAGCATTCTCTTACTACAATAATTTATTGGTATTCTCTAACTGTTACTGTTATGAGCTTTGTGTTACTAGAATAATTTACCACTTTTCCGTACCTGGAACTGTCACGAATATTCTGTGGCTAGACGTCATTTACCACTGTTCTCTAACTGGTTCTGTTATGAGCATTTTCTTACTAGAATCATTTACCAGTATTCGCTAACTTTCTGCCCTACTGTAACCATGACTGAACCTCTGAGGCCCCGTCACTTCCATCCTCAGAATCAGCGGAGAAACCCGTCGTCAGCCACAACTGTTAGAAACTTCTCGCCCCAGACACAGAGGTGATCTTACAAAAGAACCCTTTCGGAATAAAGGGATGTCAGAGACAAGCTTCTGCGTGAAGGAGGCATTTGGCTGAGGCAGGCAGCCGTTTTCAATTTGTTCTTTTAACTGCAGTTTGGCTTTTGACGCTTTCATTTCATCCTAGTTCATGTCACACATGGTGATTTCAAATAAAACCTCTTGGAATAGAGTAGCGTATGTCTTCTCTACAAGCAAAGCACACAAAACTGCGTGGGGACAACCTGCATGTATTAAAAGACCTGAATGTTGTCTGTTTTTTTTTTTTTTTTAGACGGAGTCTCGCTCTGTCGCCCCCAGGCTGGAGTGCGGTGGCCGGATCTCAGCTCACTGCAAGCTCCGCCTCCCGGGTTTACGCCATTCTCCTGCCTCAGCCTCCCGAGTAGCTGGGACTACAGGTGCCCGCCACCACGTCCGGCTAATTTTTTTGTATTTTTAGTAGGGACGGGGTTTCACCGTGTTGGCCAGGATGGTCTCGATCTCCTGACCCCGTGGTCCGCCCGCCTCGGCCTCCCAAAGTGCTGGGATGACAGGCGTGAGCCACCACATCCGGCCTGAATATTGTCTTTGAAAGATGGTCAGCCAGGGGCGGCGGCTCACACCTGTCATCCCAGCAGTTTGGGAGGCCGAGGCGGGAGGATCACCCGAGGTCAGGAGTTCGAGACCAGCCCGGCCAACACGGTGAAACCCCGTCTCCACTAAAAATACAAAAAAAAGTTAGTCGGGTGTGGCGTGGACCTGTAGTCCCAGCTACTCAGGAGGCTGAGGCAGAAAAATCACTTGAACCCGGGAGGCGGAGCTTGCAGTGAGCTGAGATCGCGCCACCGCACTCCAGCCTGGTCGACAGAGTGAGACTCTGTCTCAAAAAAACAAAACAAACCAAAAATCAAGATGCCGTTTTATGCTTGGCCATAATTCATCACTACGATGAGGTAAAAGGTACAAGGTATGGACAGAGAAGACGCCTGTGGACAGTGTCACTGTGGTCATGGTATCTCTGAACCTTTCCATGAATCTTATTCTGAATGTCTTTTATGTAGAAAGAGTTGGGTCCATCCGACGTGGTCACTCACGCCTGTAATTCCGGCACTTTGAGAAGCCGAGTCAGGAGTTTGAGACAAGCCTGGGCAACCCAGTGAGACCCCCGTCTCTGCAAACACACACATTTAAAAAATGACCTGGGTGTGGGGGTGCACACCTATGGTCCCAGCCACTTAGGAGGCTGAGGCAGGAGGATCGCTTGAGTCCAGGCGGTGGAGGCTGCAGTGAGCAGCCTCAGGAAACCCAGGAGCAAGACCCTGTCGCTAAGAAAAATAAAACTTGTGTCAAAACAAAACTGAGAATTTGGCCGAGTGCGGTGGCTCAGGCCTGTCATCCCGGCACTTTAGGAGGCTGAGGCGGGTGGATCACCTGAGGTCGGGAGTTCGAGACCAGCCTGGCCAACATGGAAAACCCCGTCTCTACTAAAAATACAAAAATTAGCCGCGTGTGGTGGCAGGTGCCTGTCATCCCAGCTACTCAGGAGGCTGAGGCAGGAGCATCGCTTGAACCCGGGAGGCGGAGCTTGCAGTGAGCCGAGATGGCGCCACCGCACTCCAGCCTGGGCCACAGAGCGAGACTCCGTCTCCAACAAGAAAAAGATGCGTTTCAGTCCCCTCTCTGGGAGGACAGTGGCCAGGGCTGAAAAACCACTGAAGCGGACCCAGAAGCCTTTGGCTGGAAAGTATATGCAACGCTACAAATTTAGCTAAGGAATGCACCCCGCGGTTTCCCGAAAAAAAAGCCTCACGGATTTCTCAGTGGGAGAACCGCCCTCCGAAAAAGCTGGTCGCAAAACCCACAGGGCAGAACGGGGCGTCTCTAGACAGCCCAGCCCTTCCGCCGCCTTGGGCCCTGGGACTGGGCTCCATCCTGCCCGGGGACATGGACCCTGCCACGTGGACTCCTAGAGTGGCCTTTGTGCATTATTTTCTGCAGGCCCTGCCCCACCACAACGGTGGCTGGTTCCCATTTCTTTTCGGTCTGGTCACGTTTCTGAAGTCTTGAACGCTTTGCCCGTCCGACCCTGTGGACGAGAGGGGACATGGCAGAGTCACCAGAGTCACCAGTGCCAGCCCTCTGCACCCCTGGACACCCACATGCCTAGATGACTTTCTTGGGCATCCAGCGTGTTCGTGGTAAGGAAGACGTTTCGTTTTCCTTTACCAGGAGATAAATGACAAGAAAGCAACACAGGAACATAAAATCCGGTGAACGGTGGCCTCACCGGATTCGGGACACTCCCCTCCTTGCTTTTCCCAGCGTCCACGCGTCGTAAATATGGAACTGCGGTGAACGTCGGGCCTGCCCCGTGTTTGCTCGCTACCCACAAATCCAGAGGGGGGTCTCCCCCTGCAGCCCCCCACTATGTCCACACCACGAGAAGATTTACAACAGCGGCCGGCCGAGGCGGGGTCTCGTTACAGGAAAGGTTCTTCTTTGGGAAACACACGAGGAACGATAATTATAATTTAGGTGGACTATTTTAAAAAGCCGCAAGCCCGGGTTGCACGCCTTCTGGGTTTTGCAAAATCGCAGGGCTTTTTTTTTTTTTTGAGACGGAGTCTCGCTCTGTCTCCCAGGCTGGAGTGCAGTGGATGGATCTCAGCTCACTGCAACCTCCGCCTCCCGGGTTGAAGCGATTCTCCTGCCTCAGCCTCCTGAGTAGCTGGGATGACAGGCACCTGCTACCACGCCCGGCTAATTTTTGTCTTTTTAGTAGAGACGGGGTTTCACCATGTTAGCCAGGCTGGTCTTGAACTCCTGACCTCAGTGGATCCACCCCTCTCAGCCTCCCAAAGTGCTGGGATGACAGGCCTGAGCCACCGCACCCGGCTCTGTCTTATACATTAAAATTCACTCATTTTTCGAGGCATAGCTTGCAAATACAGTTTTTTTCTTTTTTTTTTTTTTTTTTTGTCATGGAGTCTCGCTCTGTCGCCCAGGCTGGAGTGCGGTGGCGCGATCTCGGCTCACTGCAAGCTCCGTCTCCCGGGTTCACGCCATTCTCCTGCGTCAGCCTCCCAAGTAGCTGGGACTACAGGCACCTGCCACCTCGCCCGGCTAATTTTTCTATTTTTAGTAGAGACGGGGTTTCACCGTGTTAGCCAGGATGGTCTCGATCTCCTGACCTCGTGATCCGCCCGCCTCGGCCTCCCAAAGTGCTGGGATGACAGGCTTGAGCCAAGGCACCTGGCCTGGGCTGTGTCTCTTTCAATGTGTGACATTCAGGAAACAGAATGTCTCACCTTATCCTCAACCCACGGACGTTTCCAGGTTATCCGCCTCTTGTACAGTCAAATATACAAACAGCCACCAACGTTCCAACTTACTATCTGGGCAGAGAAGGCAGGTTCGGCACATGGGCCCTGGAGGTCTGAAAAATGCAAATGGATGTTTTGCAAACGGTTGGACGTCATGATACAAGCCTGTAACCCGGGACGTGGGGGAGCCGGGAAGAGGGAGAAAATGCAGAAAGTCATTTAGATGTGCTACGGGTTACAAGTGCCTCAGAATTTTAGGACGAGACCAGGCACTAGCAAGACTCCGCGTCTACAAAACTTAAAAGGAAAATGGTTCCAGTTTGGTGGCACTCACCTGTAGTTCCAGCTACTCAGGAGGTTGACTCAGGAGTCAACTTGAGCCCAGGAGTTTGAGGCTGCAGTGACCTGTGATGGCACTGAGACACCCCAGCCTGGGCAACAGAGCAAGGCCCTGTATCTATCAAAAAAAAAAAAAAAAAAGCCAGGTGCAGTGGCTCACGCCTGTCATCTCAGCACTTTGAGAGGCCGAGGCAGGTGCATCACCTGAGATCAGAAGTTCGAGACCAGCCTGGCCAACATGGTGAAACCCCTTGTTTACTAAACATACAAAAATTAGTGGGGCATGGTGGCATGTACCTGTCTACTAAAAATAAAAATACAAAAATTAGCCGGGCGTGGTGGCAGGCACCTGTCATCCCGGCTACTCGGGAGGCTGAGGCAGGAGAATCATTTGAACCCAGGAGGCAGAGGTGAGCCGAGATCGTGCCACCCGCACTCCACGTTGTCTCCAAAAATAAAACACACAACAAAGACTCTTTGTCTCTTATCTTGGCACAGTCTGGGAGGGCCTTGCCACTTGGCAGCTTGCAGCTTGGGATTCTTTTCTTTTCTTTTCTTTTGTCTTTTCTTTTCTTTTCTTTCTCTCTTCTTTCTTTCAAGACAGCATCTCACTCTGTCGTCCAGGCTGGAGTGCAGGGGCGCCATCTCGGCTCACTGCAACCTCTGCCTCCCGGGTTCAAGCGATTCCCCTGCCTGGGGGACAGAGCAAGACTCTGTCTCAAAAAAAAAAAAAAAAGAAGCACCTAAGACTCTAGTATCATCTGCAGATGTCCTCGGGATCTGCCCCTCGTTTTTTTTAATTTTTGTTTTATGAGGTTAAGCTGGAGACAACATAGAAGTTGCCATTTTGAAGCGCACAGTTTGGGAGCATTCAGCACATTCGCCATGTAGCACAACCAGCAAACCCTATGAGGTTTCAGGATGTTCTCACTGCTGCAGAAGGAAACTCTGAACCCATGACAGTTGTTCCCCATCCCCCTCCCCAACCCCTGATGACCTTCAATCCGTCTCTTGTCCCTGTGGATTCGCTTGTTCCAGATATTTAAAATCAAAGGAATCCTAGACTGTGTCCTTTAGTGTCTGGGTTCTCTCCCTTATGTCCTCAACGTCATACTCAGTGTGGACGGTGTCACAGTCTCTTTCCTTTTCCTGGCTGTGTAGTATTCCACTAGGCTGTAGCCCATGCTGGAGCCTCTTTCCTTTTCAGTGCTGTGTAGTATTCCACTAGCTTGCAGTATTCCGCTACATGGTAGCCCATGCCAGAATCTCTTTCCTTTTCATGGCTGTGTAATATTCCACTAGGTTGTAGCCTGTGCTGGAACCTCATTCCTTTTCATGGCTGCATAGTATTCCATGAGGTTGTAGCCCATCCCAGAGCCTCTTTCCTTTTCATGGCTGTGTAATATTCCACTAGATTGTAGCCCATCCCAGAGCCTCATTCCTTTTCATGGCTGCATAGTATTCCATGAGGTTGTAGCCCATCCCAGAGCCTCTTTCCTTTTCATGGCTGTGTAATATTCCACTAGATTGTAGCCCATCCCAGAGCCTCATTCCTTTTCATGGCTGCATAGTATTCCATGAGGTTGTAGCCCATCCCAGAGCCTCTTTCCTTTTCATGGCTGCATAGTATTCCATGAGGTTGTAGCCCATCCCAGAGCCTCTTTCCTTTTCAGGGCTGTGTGGTATTCCACTAGGTTGTAGCCTGTGTATAGCACACTACATTGTAGCCCAGGCCACCTCTTTCAATTCATGGCTATGTAATATTCTACTAGGTCGTAGCCCATGCAAGGGCCTTTTTCCTTTTCATGGCTGTGTAATATTCCACTAGGTTGTAGCTCATGCCAGAGACTCATTCCTTTTCATGGCTGTGTAATATTCCACTAGGTTGTAGCTCATGCCAGAGACTCATTCCTTTTCATGGCTGTGTAATATTCCACTAGGTTGTAGCCTGTGCTGGAACCTCATTCCTTTTCATGGCTGCATAGTATTCCATGAGGTTGTAGTCCATGCCAGAGCCTCTTTCCTTTTCATGGCTGTGTAATATTCCACTAGATTGTAGCCCATCCCAGAGCCTCTTTCCTTTTCATGGCTGTGTAATATTCCACTAGGTTGTAGCTCATGCCAGAGACTCATTCCTTTTCATGGCTGTGTATATTCCACTAGGTTGTAGCTCATGCAGAGACTCATTCCTTTTCATGGCTGGTGTAATATTCACTAGGTTGTAGCCTGTGCTGGAACCTCATTCCTTTTCATGGCTGCATAGTATTCCATGAGGTTGTAGCCCATCCCAGAGCCTCTTTCCTTTTCGTGGCTGTGTAATATTCCACTAGATTGTAGCCCATCCCAGAGCCTCTTTCCTTTTCAGGGCTGTGTGGTATTCCACTAGGTTGTAGCCTGTGTAATAGCACACTACATTGTAGCCCAGGCCAGAACCTCTTTCAATTTCATGGCTATGTAATATTCTACTAGGTCGTAGCCCATGCAAGGGCCTTTTTCCTTTTCATGGCTGTGTAATATTCCACTAGGTTGTAGCTCATGCCAGAGACTCATTCCTTTTCATGGCTGTGTAGTATTCCACTAGCTTGTAGCCTGTGCTGGAACCTCATTCCTTTTCATGGCTGCATAGTATTCCATGAGGTTGTAGTCCATGCCAAGCCTCTTTCCTTTTCATGGCTGTGTAATATTCCACTAGATTGTAGCCCATCCAGAGCCTCATTCCTTTTCATGGCTGTGTAATATTCCACTAGGTTGTAGCTCATGCAGAGACTCATTCCTTTTCATGGCTGTGTAGTATTCCACTAGCTTGTAGCCTGTGCTGGAACCTCATTCCTTTTCATGGTTGTGTAGTATTCCATGAGGTTGTAGCCCATTCCAGAGACTCATTCCTTTTCATGGCTGTGTAGTATTCCACTAGGTTGTAGCCTGTGTGGGAGCCTCTTTCCTTTTTGTGGCTGTGTAATATTCCACTTGGTCATAGCCCATGCCACAGCCTCTTTCCTTTTCATGTCTGTGTGGTATCCCACTAGGCTGTGGCCTGTGTAATAGTCCACTGCATTGTAGCCCAGGCCAGAACCTCTTTCAATTTCATGGCTATGTAATATTCTACTAGGTCGTAGCCCATGCAAGGGCCTTTTTCCTTTTCATGGCTGTGTAATATTCCACTAGGTTGTAGCTCATGCCAGAGACTCATTCCTTTTCATGGCTGTGTAGTATTCCACTAGCTTGTAGCCTGTGCTGGAACCTCATTCCTTTTCATGGTTGTGTAGTATTCCATGAGGTTGTAGCCCATCCCAGAGCCTCTTTCCTTTTCATGGCTGTGTAATATTCCACTAGGTTGTAGCCTGTGCTGGAACCTCATTCCTTTTCATGGCTGCATAGTATTCCATGAGGTTGTAGTCCATGCCAGAGCCTCTTTCCTTTTCGTGGCTGTGTAATATTCCACTAGATTGTAGCCTATCCCAGAGTCTCTTTCCTTTTCAGGGCTGTGTGGTATTCCACTAGGTTGTAGCCTCTGTAATAGCACACTACATTGTAGCCCAGGCCAGAACCTCTTTCAATTTCATGGCTATGTAATATTCTACTAGGTCGTAGCCCATGCAAGGGCCTTTTTCCTTTTCATGGCTGTATAATATTCCACTAGGTTGTAGCTCATGCCAGAGACTCATTCCTTTTCATGGCTGTGTAGTATTCCACTAGCTTGTAGCCTGTGCTGGAACCTCATTCCTTTTCATGGCTGCGTAGTATTCCATGAGGTTGTAGCCCATCCCAGAGCCTCTTTCCTTTTCATGGCTGTGTAGTATTCCGCTAGGTTGTAGCCTGTGTGGGAGCCTCTTTCCTTTTTGTGGCTGTGTAATATTCCACTTGGTCATAGCGCATGCCAGAGCCTCTTTCCTTTTCATGTCTGTGTGGTATCCCACTAGGCTGTGGCCTGTGTAATAGTCCACTGCATTGTAGCCCAGGCCAGAACCTCTTCCTTTACATGGCTATGTAATATTCCACTAGGTCACAGCCCGTGCAAGAGCCTCATTCCTTTTCATGGCTGTGTAATATTCCACTAGGTTGTAGCTCATGCAAGAACCTCTTTCGTTTTCATGGCTGTGTATATTCTACTAGGTCATAGCCCAGGCCAGAACCTCTTCCTTTACATGGCTATGTAATATTCCACTAGGTCACAGCCCGTGCAAGAGCCTCATTCCTTTTCATGGCTGTGTAATATTCCACTAGGTTGTAGCTCATGCAAGAACCTCTTTCGTTTTCATGGCTATGTAATATTCTACTGGGTCGTACCCCATGCCAGAGCCTCTTTCCTTTTCATGTCTGTGTGGTATTCCACTAGGTTGTAGCCTGTGTGATAGCACACTACATTGTAGCCCAGGCCAGAGTCTCTTTCCTTTTCATGGCTGTATAATATTCCACTATGTTGTCGCTCGTGCCAGAGCCTCATTCCTTTTCATGGCTGTGTAATATTCCACTACATTGTAACCCATGTTGGAGTCAGCTGCAGTGGCTCACACGTCATCCCAGCACTTTGGGCGGCTGAGGCGGGCAGATCATGAGGTCAGGAGTTTCAGACCAGCCAACCCCACCTCTACTAAAAATACAAAAATTAGCTGGGTGTGGTGGCGTGTGCCTGTCATCCCAGCTACTCAGGAGGTTGAGGCAGGAGAATCGCTTGAACCCGGGAGAGAGAGGTTGCAGTGAGCTAAGATCACGCCATTGCACCCAGCCTGGGCAACAGAGTGAGATTGTCTCAAAAAAAAAAAAAAAAAAAAAGGCATACTTGTCTGTCTCTTCTCCTACTGGTTTGTACACATTGAGGCCAGGCCACCAATGTCCAGAGCAGGCTGGGATCTCACACGTTCCCCTCTTCCTTCTAACCTGGTCATTTTCCACACCCCAGTGTGATGCAAGCTGTTCAGACACGTTTACCTTTGTACGCCTAAAGGAATATCACCCTGATCTACTGCTTCCCACACTTTTAATTTGACATCTATATTTTATTTGCAGTTACAGAGTAGTTGCAAAGAACACGATTTCTGGCCTGTTGTAAATGTTGATATTTTGTCATACATTTTCAGCCAGACATGGTGGCTCACACCTGTCATCCCAGCACTTTGGGAGGCCGAGGCGGGTGGATCACCCGAGGTCAGGAGTTCGAGACCAGCCTGGTCAACATGGTGAAACCCCCATCTCTACTAAAAATAGAAAAATTAACTGGGTGTGGTGTCGGGCACCTGTAATCCCAGCTACTGAGGAGGCTGAGGCAGGAGAATCGCTTGAACCCAGGAGGTGGAGGTTGCAGTGAGCCAGGATCGTGCCACTGAACTCCAGTCTGGGCGACAAAGCAAGACTCTGCCTCAAAAAAAAAAAAAAAGGCACAATGTTAGCCAGGCACAGTGGCTCATGCCTGTAACCCCAGCACGTTAGGAGGCTGAGGCAGGAGGATCCCTTGAACCCAGGAACTCGAGACCAGCCTGGGCAATGAGGTGAAAACCTGTCTTAACATGAAAATCAAAAACAGAATAAACTGGCACAATGCTAATTACCGAAGCCAGGTGGTAGGTTTATGGGAGTTCTTGTTAACGTTCTTTTGGCTTTTATATATGGCTGGGGTGGTTTTTAAAATACTAATTTCGGCCAGGCGTGGTGGCTCACAATGGTAATCCCAGCACTTTGGGAGGCTGAGACAGGTGGATCACCTGAGGTCAGGAGTTCGAGACCAGCCTGGCCAACATGGTGAAACCCCCATCTCTACTAAAAATACTAAATAATAAAAATACTAAAAAATAAAAATAATAAATAATAAAAATCAGCTGGGCGTGGTGGCGGGCGTCTGTCATCCCAGCTACCCGGGAGGTTGAGGCAGGAGAATCGCTTGAACCCGGGAGGCGGAGGTTGCAGTGAGCCGAGATCGCGCCCCTGCACTCCAGCCTGGACTACAAGAGTGAGACTCTGTCTGAAATAATAACAAGAACAGCAACCATAATAATAATAATTTAAAATTAAAAGTCTTGGGAGGCTGAAGTAGGAGAATCTCTTGAACGTAGGAGGCAGAGGTTGCCGTGAGCCAAAATTGTGCCGTTGCACTCCAGCCTGGGTGACAAGAACGAAACTCCGTCTCAAAGAATTATAATAGTAAATTTAAAGTGAAAAGAATCACCGAGGATTCTGACAGTCAGACAAGTTAAAGACAAACATTGCCATCAAAAGCAGCGTCACGGATGGGCCACATTCCTGCTAGTCCGAGGCCCTGCCAGGCAGCTCAGTGGGCGTTTGTGCAAAAATCCTGGGAGGGGATAGTGGGGTCGGGGCGGGGGGGACCACAGGGAGTCTCACCCTCATCAGCCCTATCCTGGTGTCTCGTCCAAGAACACCCTTGGTACACAACCCCCATCTTCCCCACTGCCATTTATGTCATGAGTAGGTTCTAAATTTAATTTAATTTTCATTTTTGCCCTCAGAGGAACTGAGTGCAGCTGGTCCCATTGAGCTTCTTGGTCCGCAAGCCCTGAGGACTGTTATTAAATTTCCCCTCAGCTGGTGCTCAGGGATTTCCAGGCCGCGGCCGCATGCAAATCACACCCCAATTGGTATGCAAACAGCCTGGGTGCCCCTCGCCGTGTTACACACCTGGGCAGAGGCCTGGGGGCAGAAACCGGGGTCTCCAGGGCTCCCTGCAGAGCTCTCCAGCCAAACTCAAGGCCGCCTTTTCACCCTGGGAAGGAAAGGGCCCGTGACTCCAGCTCTAAACGCCAGTGGAAAAGGAATCCAATATTACCAGAGGCTGCGGAATACAAATGCCTCTGAAAGCAATGAAAAAAGTGGCCATGGGATGATGGTCATCGTGAGGGGGCTTTTCATCGTCCTGCCCCTCGCAGTGACAGCCCTTGTCTCTTTGCTGCTACAAGCTCCATGGGAGAGCCTTAGCCAGGTCCTGAGGGAGACGCACATTCACACCCGGGAGAGACTCACGCCGGCAAAACCCCATGCAGGGGGCAAAAGTAAGCAGAGCCAGGCAGCTTCAAAAAGGAGGGAATGCAGTTAAACGGGAGAATATGCCACTAAAAGGCAAAGGACTGCTGAAAGTCATCTCGGCATACGCGCACACACACACACTATACACACACGCACACACATACATACACACGCATGCACACACCTATACACACACATGCACACACATATAGACACGCACGGATATGCACACCTAACATATACACGCAGAAACACGTTTACATACACACGTTGTAAACACATGCACATATATATGCACACATATGCACACATACACACGTATGTACACATACACGCAAATGAGAATGGAATACTCTCATTCTCAGTAGCTGTGGTTCCTTCTGTCCTGCAGGCCACAGTGCAACCCAGGGCCTCAGGGCAAAGGAAGGAAGGAAGGAAGGAAGGAAGGAAGGAAGAGAAAGAGAAAGAAAGGAAGGAAGAAAGAAAGAAAGAAAGAGGAAGGAAGGAAGGAAGGAAGGAAGGAATTCTCCATGCAGCCTCCAGAATACCCAGGAGAACGGTTTCTCCAGCAGCCACCGGGCTGGACTCGCTCCCGTGAAACTCTGCTATGTGTCTGCGCCACTCCCCACACTCACGTTTCCTTTCCCATCACTCCCCTTCCTCCACTCTCTGTGACTGCCCCGGGGGCCAGGTCAAGGTGCCTCGAGACCAGTTATCCATCCCGACAGGTGGCAGAGTGTGGTGTGGTCAGCGCCAGAGGGACAACAGCCCATTGTTGGAGGGGATGGTCTCCGTGTTCTGCACGGACGTTAGAGAAAAGTCAGGATTATGAACAGGTGCCCCGAGGCCCTGGCTCGCACTGTGGCCTGCAGGACAGAAGGAACCACAGCTACTGGGGAAACAGACCGAGGAAGGAGGCAGGTGCCCAGAAGGAAGCAGGGCTGTGCCTCCTGGAAAGACAAGAACCCCAGCCCTCATCCCCAGCCCTCTCTGCTGCCCCACATCAGTGCACACCAACTGTCACCTCCCGGATGAAGACACAAGCTGGCTCGCCTACCTCGCCCAGCCCACAGGGCCTGGTCGACTTTGATCTCATTCTGTTTGCTGTCGTCGGATGCATGAAGCTGTCAGATAAAGAAGTGTTGAAAAACGTCCCGCCTGACCTGTCAGGGCCAACAGGGCCCTGCGTGATGGATGATACAGAAAACAAAACCTGTACCACCCAAACCACAGACACTCCTTCCCGGGACAGGGAAAAGCATGCGGGCCACACAGGAGCATGATCCCATATGGGCCCGTGCTGCAGTGGAAGCTTTGACAAGGACCAGGTCCCCTGGCCCGTTCAGCCCTCTTCTGATCAAAGACTCCACCGTCTCCCCACTCCCACCGTCCATGTGAAGATTATGCTTTTTTTTTTTTTTTTTTTTGATACGTGAGCTTGGCTCTTCGTGTGTGCGTTTGCCTACTTTGCAGAAACGCCAGCCACACATCACGGCCGTACCCTGGGAGAGAAGTTTGAAGAAACCACAGCTGAGGGCGGAAAAACACAGACGAACAAGAAAACGGAAAGATGGGAAATTCGTGTTGGACTGTGTCACGCACAAAGTCACCTGTACTCCGATCCATGAAAAGTACAACCAAAATCCCATCATCACAGCCAGGCACAGTCGCTCATGCCTGTCATCCCAGCTACTCGGGAGGCTGAGGCAGGAGAATCACTTGAACCCTGGGAGGCGGAGGTTGCCGTGAGCCGAGATCCTGCCACTGCACTGCAGCCTGGGCAACAGGGTAAGACTCCATCTCTAAATCAATCAATAAAATAAAATAAAATAATAAAAATCCCATCATCACTTTGGACAGGAATTAACTACGAGAGTAAACACACTCAGTCCAGTAAAGCAAATCTGCATATTGCTTCTTTTTTTTTTTTATTACTGTGTTCAATTATCTTTACCACAAACATTTTCCAGGCAGCTATTTCAAAGTGTTGGATTCATTAGGATCATCCCTTTTCTTAATAAATAAATGTGTGGCCACGCACGGTGGCTGGCGCCTGTCATCCCAGCACTTAGGGAGGCCGAGGTAGGAGAATCACGAGACCAGCCTGAGCAACATGGTGAAACCCCATCTCTACTAAAAATACAAAAATTAGCCAGGTGTGGTGGCGCCTGTAATCCCAGCTACTCAGGAGGCTGAGGCAGGAGAATGGTGTGAACCCGGGACACAGAGGTTGCAGTGAGCCCAGATTGTGCCACTGCACTGCAGCCTGGGGGACAGAGAGAGACTCCGTCTGAAAAATAAGTAAGTAAATAAATAAATAAATGTGTTTGTGCAAAAAAAAAAGAAAGAAAAGAAAAGAAAAAGAAAAAGAAAAAGAAAAGAAAAAAGAAAATAGGAGACTTTCGCCAAGGCTGGCTGTTTGGATCCAGGTGTTCACCCTGCTCCTTCCCCAGATCTCATTGAGATGGGTGGAAGTAAAGGAACCTACCAGGACCAGGGGAGCTGCAGAGAATAAAACAGCCAAGCAGGCTGTATCCAGAGCCCATGGAGGGATGGATCCAGGGGGAGAGAAGGGCTTGTTCCCAAGCTTCATCCCTTTTCATGGCTGCATAATATTCCATTGCATGGATTAAATGATACTTTGTTTCTCTATTTGCCTATTAATGGATACTTGGATTGGTTCCACCTCTCAGCTATTGAGAATGGTGCTGCTATGAACACACATGACATGGGTGGACACCTGTTTTCAGTTGTTTGAGGCACATTCTTCCGAAGAGCATTTCTGGGTCCTATCTGGAGATCCCGAGCTAAGAAGTTGCTCTCAGCCCACAGATTCCTGATAGGGTTCGGCTGTGTCCCCACCCAAATCTCAGCTTGAATTGTAGCTCCCATAATTCCCGTATATTGTGGGAGGGACCCAGTGGGAGGTCATTGAATGGTAGGGGTGGGCCTTTCCCTTGCTGTTCTCGTGAGAGTGAGTAAGTTTCACGAGATCTCATGGATTTCTACACGGCAGTGCCCTCGCACACGCCCTCTTGCCTGCCGCCTTGTAAGGCGTGGCTTTGCTCCGCCTTCAGCTTCCGCCATGATGGTGAGGTCTCCCCAGCCTTGTGGATCTCTGGGTCCATTAAACCGCCATGATGGTGAGGTCTCCAGCCATGTGGATCTCTGGGTCCATTAACCGCCATGATGGTGAGGTCTCCCCAGCCTCGTGGATCTCTGGGTCCATTAAACCACCATGATGGTGAGGTCTCCCCAGCCTCGTGGATCTCTGGGTCCATTAAACCACTTTCCTTTATAAATGACCCAGTCTCAGGGATGCCTCTACTAGTAGTGTGAGAACAGACGAATATATTTATTTAAAGGATGAAGCAATGCACTAGGTTTTAAAGACACATAGCTGATAATTTTCCTGTGTTGATCTCAATTTTTTTAAGTTAATCACATTTTTTTTTTTTTTTTTTTTGAGATGAAGTCTTGCTCTGTCGCCCAGGCTGGAGTGCAATGGTGCGATCTCAGCTCACTGCAACCTCCACCTCCCAGGTTCAAGCGATTCTTCTGCCTCAGCCTCCCAAGTAGCTGGGATGACAGGCACCTGCCACCACGCCCGGCTAATTTTTGTATTTTTAGTAGAGACGGGATTTCACCATGTTGACCAGGCTGGTCTCAAACTCCTGATCTGAGGCAGTCTGCCCGCCTCGGCCTCCCAAAGTCCTGGGATTACAGGGATGAGCCACAGTGCCCAGCGTCTTTTATTTTTTAGAGCACTTTTGGGTTTACAGAAAAACAGAAAAGTAAAAAGCGTTTCCATAAACATCCTCTTAGGGACCCCTCTTTAATACCATGCTTTTTTTTTTTATTAAAAAAACTAGTACATTAAACATAGCTAATTTAGGATACAATGTTGTAATACAACATAGCAATTTAAGATACAATGTTGCAATTTCTGTCCACCCAGGGCTGTGCCATGCCTTGCATTAAATTGGTCATGCACATCTAAGACAAACGCCTTAAATCAGTGGGCAGTTCTAGACCATCAAAAACTGTCTCTGCTTCCGTGGCTGCTACGTGGGACTCAATCATGCACGATTTTGGCCGCATATTCTGCGTCAGAAACTCCAGATCCTGGTCCCCAGACTCTTTTCAGCAAACCAGAGGGAAATAAGAAATACTAGCCAATCACAACAGCAATGTGAGGTGGTTTTATCCTACAGGAAGGCCTATCTTCTGTTCTCTTTAAGACGTTAAAATGACTTCCTCCTTTTTTCCCTCTCTCTTTTTTTAGACAAAGTTTCACTCTGTCGCCCAGGCTGGAGTGCAGTGGTGCAATCTCAGCTCACTGCAACCTCCGCCTCCCAGGTTCAAGCAATTCATATGCCTCAGCCTCCTAAGTAGCTGGGATGACAGGCACCTGCCACCACACCAGGCTGATGTTTTGCATTTTAGTAGAGATGGGGTTTCACCATGTTGCCCAGGCTGGTCTCGAACTCCTGAACACCCATCCTGGCCTCCCAAAGTGCTGGGATGACAGGTGTGAGCCATCAAGCTCAACCCAAACTGACTTTCTGTTATGGGGAGAAATGTTTCTTTTCCTCTTATGGCAAAAATAGAACGTCACTCACGATCCTACTTTCCTCTCTCATTTAAAATAAAAAATTGAGCCGGGTGTAACGTCGGACGCCTGTAATCCCAACACTTTGGGAGGCCAAGGCGGGAGGATCACTTGAAGCCAGAAGTTCACCACCAGCCTGGGCAATAGAGCAAGACCCTTTCTCTACACATTTTTGATTTCTAAACAGCCAGGCATGGTGGCCTGTGGTCCCAGCTACTAAGGAGGGTGAGGGACGAGGATCTGCCATGAGCTTCCATTGCACCACCGCACTCCAGCCTGAGCAATAGAGCGAGACTTTGTCTCTAAAACACAAATAAATAGTCCATGAAATAAAATTATAAACTCCTAATTTCTTGATGTCTAGTTGCCCAGGCATGACCGTTCTGGATACGAAAGGGAAGGTGCTCTGCAAGTTGGAGAAGAAAGGACGCCTGAGAAATTTATTTTTATTTATTTTTTAAATTATGCTTTAAGCTCTGGGGTACATGTGCAGAGCGGGCAGGTTTGTGACACAGGTATACACTTGCCATGGTGGTTTTCTGCACCCATCAACCTGTCACCTACATTAGGTATTTCTCCTAATGCTCTCCCTCCCCCAGACTCCCGCCCCCCAACAGGCCCTGGTGTGTGATGTTCTCCTCCCTGTGTCCATGTGTTCTCATTGTTCAACTCCCACTAATGAGTGAGAACCTGTAGTGTTTGGTTTTCTGTTCCTGTGTGAGTTTGCTGAGAAGGATGGTTTCCAGCTTCATCCATATCCCTGCAAAGGACATGAACTCATCCTTTTTCATGGCTGCATAGTATTCCACGGTGTCTATGTGCCACATTTTCTTTATCCAGTCTCATTGAAGCGCATTTGGGTTGGTTCCAAGTCTTTGCTATTGTGAACAGTCCCACAATAAACATACGTGTGGTGTCTTTACAGTAGAATGATTTATAATCCTTTGGGTATATACCCAGTCATGGGACGGCCGGGGCAATTGGCATTTCTGGTTCTAGATCCTTGAGGAATGGCCACACTGCCTTCCACACTGGTTGAACTAATTCACGCTCCCACCAACAGTGTAAAAATATTCCTTTTTAATGATTGCCATTCTAACTGGCGTGAGATAGTATCAGTACTGGGACACCAATGGCTGCATCATCAACACTGGGACACTCCCTTCCAGCAAGCAAACCCTCCTTCTTCCCCTCATCTTGACATTTGGGGACATCACCCCTGTCATCCCAGCACTTGGGAGGCTGAGGCAGGTGGATCACGAGGTCAGGAGTTGGAGACCACCAGCCTGGCCAACACGGTGAAACCCCGTCTCCACTAAAAATACAAAAATTAGCTGGGCGTGGTGGCAGGTGCCTGTCATCCCAGCTACTCAGGAGACTGAGGCAGGAGAATGGCTCGAACCCGGGAAGCGGAGGTTGCAGTGAGCCGAGATCGTGCCACCGCACTCCAGCCTGGGCGACAGGGAGACTCTGTCACAAAATTAATTAATTAATTAAAATGGATAAAAATAAATCACGGTTTACTGCAGCCCTAACCTCCGGGGCTCAAGCAGTCCTCCTGCTTCAGCCTCCCGAGTAGCTGAGACTACAGGGTCGCACCACCACACTGGGCTAATTTTCCAATTTTTTTTGTAGAGATGGGGTCTGGCTACGTTGCCTGTGCTTGTCTGAACTCCTGGCCCCAAGCTGTCCTCCTATCTAGGGCTGCCAAAGTGCTGGGATGACAGGTCGAGAATAGAAACCTTCCGAGAAGCCCAGAAGCCATTCAGTACACACTCCTTTCCAGCAAGCAAACCCTCCTTTTTCCCCTCATCTTGACGTTTGGGGACGTCACTTTCTTGGTGTGTTGTCTGTCTGTTGGTTCGTTTCGCTCGTTTTTCGTTTTTTATTTGTTTGAGATGGAGTTTCACTCGGTGGCGCAGGCTCCTCCCGCTTTGCGTCAGCACCCACCTGCAGTCAAAGGTGTGCCATCCAGGCGAGGCTTATTGCATTAAAGAAACTAAAACCACGCAACCATCAAAAAGGATGAGTTCGTGTCCTCTGCAGGGACATGGATGAAGCTGGAAGCCATCGTTCCCAGCAAACTCACACAGGCACAGAAAACCAAACACCGCATGTTCTCACTCATCAGTGGGAGTTGAACAATGAGAACACACGGACACAGGGCGGGGAGCATCACACGCCGGGGCCGGTCGGGGAGTCAGGGGGTGAAGGGAGGGAGAGAATTAGGAGAAATATTTAATGTAGATGACGGGGTGATGGGTGCAGCAAACCAGCCTGGCACGTGTCTACCTGTCTCACAAACCTGCACGTTCCGCACTTGTATCCCAGAACTTAAAGTAAAATAAAATAAAATAAAGACACGAATAACATACCAGGAAAAAATGAATAACAGTTTCCAAAGCCTTCTCATATTTATAGCTTTGTAATTCTCCCTTATCTGATATTATTCCTCGTCTCTGACCAGGATCATTTGCATAATGGACCACCGTTGAAAAATGCAGGAGAGGAAGACAGATGGGGCCCGTCGGCTACAGAACCGCCCATCCCCGCATCCTGGGACTGCGCCACGGAGACAGAAAAATGGGAAAGGGAGACTCAAACTTGAAAAAACTAAAATAAAGCACCAAAGCACCTTTAGAGTGAACAAAATACATTGTTTAGAGGTGGACAAAGGCAGTAATATGGAGAGAACGTACGTGCGTCAAAACTTTAAAAGAGATGAACCCCGAAGAGAGAAACCCACCTTACGTTAGAAGAAGAAAATGAGGTTATACAGCCTGGGGTGGAGGAGAGGGGTTAAAGGGAAGCGAGGGGAGAGGTTGTAAGGCCAGGCTTTGGGAATCCCCTTTACCTCCCACCCCAAATTGTCCCCGATGTCACTCCATCACTCACCCACTTACTCATTTCTGCGTCTTCGAATCCAGCCGCTCACCTGAATTCCAGCACTGACCGATACAGGGCACAAGTTGGGAGAAAATCACTAAGCCAAAGGGAAAAAATTCAAGCTGGGAACTATCTCAGGCCGACTCGCCCCCTTTTACTCCTAAAAAAAAAAAAAAAAAAAAAAAAAAAGATAGCTACTAGGAGAAAAGAGCTACAGGCTTCCAACCCCACCATCTATCCACAAGGAAATTCCTCTTGGACAACAGACCAGACAGCAACTCAAGCACTCATCGCATGCCTTGTTCACTGAGATAAATGCGTATCTCATGGCCTCCTTGGGAAAGGCTAATCAAAAACTCAACAGGGCCTGGCACGGTGGCTCACGCCTGTGTCATCCCAGCACTTTGGGAGGCCGAGGCGGGTGGATCACCTGAGGTCAGGAGTTCAAGACCAGCCTGGCCAAGACGGTGAAATCCCGTCTCTACTAAAAATACAAAAATTACCCGGGTGTGGTGGCGGGCGCCTGTCATCCCAGCTACTTGGGAGGGTGAAGCAGGAGAATCGCTTGAACCTGGGAGGCGGAGCTTGCAGTGAGCTGAGATTGCACCACTGCCCTCCAGCCTGGGCAACAGAGCGAGACTCCATCTCAAAAAAAAAAAAAAGAAAAAGAAAAAAGAAAACTAGCCGGGCGTGGAGGCAGGTGCCTGTCATCCCAGCTACTGAGGAGGCTGAGGCAGGAGAATCGCTTGAACCCGGGAGGCGGAGGTTGCAGTGAGCTGAGATTGCACCATTGCATTCCAGCCTGGGTGATAGAGTGAGAAGAAAGAAAGAAGAAAGAAAGAAAGAAAGAAAGAAAGAAAGAAGAAAGAAAGAAAGAGGAGGGAGGGAGGGAGGAGGAAGGAAGGAGAAAGAAGGAAGAAAGAAAGAAAGTGAAAGAAAAGAAAGAAAGAAGAAAGAAAGAAAGAGAAAGAAAGAAGAAAGAGGAGGGAGGGAGGGAGGAAGGAAGGAAGGAAGGAGAAAGAAGGAAGAAAAGAAAGAAAGAAAAAAGAAAGAAAGAAAGAAAGAAAGAGAAAGAAAGAAAGAAAGGCGGGAGGGAGGGAGGGAGGAAGGAGAGAAGGGGGAGAGGGAGAAACAGACAGAAGAGAAAGAAAGAGAGAGAGAGAGAGGGGAGGGAAAGAGAGAGAAAGAGGGAGACGCACAGTCCAGTCCGCAAGCACACGGAGCTTGCAGCCTCTGCCAGGGCGAAAAGCCCCGGGGCAGACCCTTCATCTTCTCAGCGGAGAAAGGAGCACCCGCTCCCACAGGAAAACGGGCTGCGGGGAGAGGGGCCACGGGTGGTCTCTTATCTCTCTTATCCCAGCCGGCTGAGGCTGCCGCTGTCACAGAACAGAATACAGTGGGTGACTTACAGACAGCAGACATTTACCGCTCACAGCTCTGGAGGCTGGAAGATGGAGATCGAGGTGCGGTGGGTTCCGTGACCACTGAGGACCTCTTGGTTCAGAGACGGCGCCTTTTCTCTGTGGCCTCACATGGAGGAAGGGGCCGGGGAGCTCTCCCAGGGGTCCCTTTTATAAGGTCATTCATCCCATCCATGAGGCTCCAACCCTGTGACCTCCCCCACACCTCCCAAACGCTCCATCTACCAACACCATCAGCTTTGGAGACAGGATTTCTTTTCTTAATTATACTTTAAGTTCTGCGGTACCCGTGCAGAACGTGCAGGTTCGTTACAGAGGTAGACACGTACCATGTTGGTTGCTGCACCCATCAACCCGTCATCTACATTGCCTATTTCTCCTAATGCCCTCCCTCCCCTACCCCATCCCCCAACAGGCCCCGGTGTGAGATGTTCCCCTCCCTGTGTCCATGTGTTCTCATAGTTCAACTCCCACCTATGAGTGAGAACATGCGGTGTTTGGTTTTCTATTCCTGTGTGAGTTTGTTGAGAGTGATGGTTTCCAGCTTCATCCATGTCCCTGCAAAAGACATGAACTCATCCTTTTTCATGGCTGCATAGTATTCCATGGTGTCTATGTGCCACATTTTCTTCATCCAGTTCATCATCCATGGACATTTGGGTTGGTTCCAAGTCCAGGTTTTAAGCCCCACATGCATTAGGTATGTGTCCTAAGGCTCTCCCTCCCCTAGTCCCCACCCCCGACAGGCTCTGGTGTGTGATGTTCCCCTCCCTGTGTCCATGTGTTCTCATTGTTCAACTCCCACTTATGAGTGAGAACATGCAGTGTTTGATTTTCTATTCCTGTGTGAGTTTGTTGAGAGTGATGGTTTCCAGCTTCAACCATGTCCCTGCAAAGCACAGGAACTCATCCTTTTTCATGGCTGCATAGTGTTCCATGGTGTCTATGTGCCACGTTTTCTTCATCCAGTCTCATTGATGGACATTTGGGTTGGTTCCTAGTCTGGGTTTTAAGCCCCACTTGCATTAGGTATGTGTCCTAATGCTCTCCCTCCCCTAGACCCCACCTCCCGACAGATCCCACTGTGTGATGTTCCCCTCCCTGTGTCCATGTGTTCTCATTGTTCAACTCCCACCTATGAGTGAGAACATGTGGTGTCTGGTTTTCTGTTCTTGTGTGAGTTTGCTGAGAATGAAGGTTTCCAGCTTCACCCATGTCCCTGCAAAGGACTCGAACTCATCCTTTTTCATGGCTGCATCGTATTCCATGGTGTCTCTGTGTCACATTTTCCCTATCCAGTCTATCACCGATGGACATTTGGGTTGGTTCCAAGTCTGGGTTTTAAGCCCCACATGCATTAGGTATGTGTCCTAATGCTCTCCCTCCCCTAGACCCCACCTCCCGACAGATCCCACTGTGTGATGTTCCCCTCCCTGTGTCCATGTGTTCTCATTGTTCAACTCCCACTTATGAGTGAGAACATGCAGTGTTTGGTTTTCTATTCCTGTGTGAGTTTGTTGAGAGTGATGGTTTCCAGCTTCATCCATGTCCCTGCAAAAGACATGAACTCATCCTTTTTCATGGCTGCATAGTATTCCATGGTGTCTCTGTGCCACATTTTCTTCATCCAGTCCATCATCGATGGACATTTGGATTGCTTCCAAGTCTAGGTTTTAAGTTCCACATGCATTAGGTATGTGTCTTAATACTACCCCTCCCCTAGCCCTCACCCCCTGACAGGCCCCAGTGTGAGATGTTCCCCTCCCTGTGTCCATGTGTTCTCATTGTTCAGCTCCCACTGATGAGTGAGAACATGAGGTGCTTGGTTTTCTGTTCCTGTATGAGTTTGCTGAGAATGATGGTTTCCAGCTTCATCCATGTCCCTGCAAAGGACATGAACTCATTCTTTTTCATGGCTGCATAGTATTCCATGGTATCCATATGCCACATTTTCTTTATCCAGTCTCATTGAAGGGCATTTGGGTGGGTTCCAAGTCTTTGCTCTTGTGAACAGTGCCACAATAAACATATGTGTGCATGTGTCTTTATAGTAGAATAATTTATAATCCTTCGGGTATATACCCAGTCATGAAATTGCTGGGTCAAATGGTATTTCTGGTTCTAGATCCTTAAGGAATCGCCACACTGTCTTCCACAATGGTTGAACTAAGGACGGGGAGACAATTTCAACACAGGAATTTGGGGATCACAGACTGCTCAGGCCACAGCTGAGCACTGGACAAGCATCACTGCTGAGCTGGCTGCCCTGTGGACACCACCTATCTGCATATACCCACTTATCTGTCAAAGAGCAAATGCCAAGGAGGTCAAAAAACCCAATGTTTATCAAGCTCTCTCTGGGAACCACGTCCTTCTGCACACCTGGCCTGATGAAGACACGGAGAGAAACAGTGTTTGTTGGAATCTGAACACGGAGATACCGTAAATACCCTGCCAGACGGAAGGAATCTCTGAAAACATTCTCACCACGGTGATATTAACAGATATTTCATCTTTTCATCTTCCCTGCCTTCGATAGGGCTCTGCAAGTCTTCGTAGAGAATTCCCGTGGAAGCCGTCAAGAATCCTCTGCCTCGGGAAGGATTTGAAGGTCTTGGTGGAGATAGCGTTGAAGAAATATCATTAAAAGCAAAATCTGCCATCCCTGGGGACCTCGCCACAAAGGGAAAAGAGACAAGAAAATGATTTTATTATCGAACCGTCATCAAACCAGAATGCAAAGCCCATCACAGGCAAGGCACTAAAGAGGTTGCAACAACACAAAGAGATCTCAGCCTTCCATAGAGCTAAGTGTGTACAATCCATTGACTTAGCTGGGTTTTGCAATCTCGAGTCAGGTGACAAGTTTTACCCTCCTTGTCCCCAGACACTGGAGCTAAGGACGTTTTCCTCCTTCATGGAAAAGATTGACACGCATTTGAAAAAGACAAAAGCAGAAATTCTGACAGAGGTAAGGGAGGGGGTTGGGAAAGCCTCTTGCCTTAGTTTTAACAGGAAGAATCAAGCCTCTTATTCTTAATTTGTCTGCACGGCAGACATTCTGCCCTGGTCCCGGAGGAGCCTTGGGGCTCTTCTGACCCTGGAAGGCTTTCTGGGGTCTTGGTGAAGGCAGGCAGCCCTTGAAGTGATGCCCCAAGCTGCACGACTCAATTCACACAGGGCAGGGCACAGCAAGCCGCGGGTCCCAGGACACCAGTGGCTATGTCATCAGTACTGGGACACCAGTGGCCACGTCATCAACATTGGAAACCCAGTAACCATGTCACCAACACTGGGACACCAATGGCCACATCATCAGTACTGGTACGCCAACGGCCATATCACCAATACTAGGACACCAGTGGCCATGTCATCCACACTGGAACACCAATGGCCATGTCACCACTACTGGGATGCCACTGGCCACGTCATCGGTACCCGGACACCAATGGCCACATCATCAACACTGGGACTCCAGTGGCCACATCATCAACATTGGGACACCAATGACTGTGTCATCAATACTGGGACGCCAATGGTCATGTCATTGATACCAGAACAGCAGTGGGCACATCATCAGTACCAGGACACCAATGGCCATGTCAGACACCAACGGCCACGTCATTGATACCAGGATACCAGTGGCTGCATCATCAATGCCAGGACACCAATGGTCACATCAACACTATCAAGACACCAATGGGTGTGTCATCAGACCTGGGACACCAATGGCCACGTCAGCACTACTGGGATGCCAATGGCCACACCACCAATCCTAGGACACCAATGGCCGTGTCATTGATACCAGGACACCAATGGCCACATCGTCAATACCAGGACACCAACGGCTGTGCCAGACACCAATGGCTGCATCATTAATACTAGGATACCAACGGCCATGTCATTGATACCAGAATACCCATGGCCGCATCAACAATATCAAGACACCAATGGGTGTGTCATCAGACCTGGGACATCAATGATCACATCAACAATATCAAGACACCAATGGGTGTGTCATCAGACCTGGGACATCAATGATCACATCAACAATATCAAGACACCAATGGGTGTGTCATCAGACTGGGACACCAATGATCACATCAACATATCAAGACACCAATGAGTGTGTCATCAGACCTGGACATCAATGATCATATCAACAATATCAAGACACCAATGAGTGTGTCATCAGACCTGGGACACCAATGATCACATCAACAATATCAAGACACCAATGAGTGTGTCATCAGACCTGGGACATCAATGATCATATCAACAATATCAAGACACCAATGAGTGTGTCATCAGACCTGGGACACCAATGATCACATCAACAATATCAAGACACCAATGAGTGTGTCATCAGACCTGGGACATCAATGGCCACATCACCAATCCTAGGACACCAGTGGCCATGCCATTGATACCAGGACACCAATGGCCACGTCATCCATACCAGGACACCAACGGCTGTGTCAGACAGCAATGGCTGCATCATTAATACTAGGATACCAACGGCCATGTCATTGATACCAGAATACCCATGGCCGCATCAACAATATCAAGACACCAATGAGTGTGTCATCAGACCTGGGACACCAATAATCACATCAACAATATCAAGACACCAATGAGTGTGTCATCAGACCTGGGACACCAATGATCACATCAACAATATCAAGACACCAATGGTGTGTCATCAGTACTGGGACACCAATGGCCACATCATTGACACCAGGACACCAACGGCTGCTTCATCAATACTGGGACACGAACAGCCACACCGTTAATGGTAGGACAGCAATGGCCAGGTCATCAATACGGGACACCAATGGCTGCCTCATCAATACTAGATCTCAACGGCCACATCTTCGAGATGGAGATACCAACGGTTCTGTCGTTGACACTGGGACAGCAATGCCCACATCGTCCATACCAGGGGACCGATGGCCAGAACAAACACCAGCGTTCCAGTGTCTGCCTTTGGGATGTATTTGCTGACTCTTCTGTCTACCTCACACAGAGCTCAAAGCATCTCCCCTTCAACACAAAAAGTCCTCTTCTCCTATTCAGCACTTAACTCCTAAAAGAGCCATTTGAAGCTTTTGTTGAAAGATGGATGGAGTTTAATGATATGGGTATTTTATTTTCATATTTTTCTTTTTCTTTTTTTTTTTTTTTTTGAGATGGAATCTCTCTCTGTCGCCCAGGCTGGAGTGCAGTGGTGCGATCTCGGCTCACTGCAAGCTCCGCCTCCCGGGTTCAAGTGATTCTCCTGCCTCAGCCTCCCGAATAGCTGGGACTGCAAGTGCGTGCCACCATGGCCAGGTAATTTTTTTTTTTTTTTTTTTTTTAGTAGAGACGAGGTTTCACCATGTTGGCCAGGATCGTCTTGATCTCTTAACCTCGTGATCTGCCCGCCTCCGCCTCCAGAAATGCTGGGATTACTGGCCACCGTGCCTGGCCCGTCTCATTTTCAACAGAAAGAATCAGGCCTCTTCTGAAGTCTACAGTAGTCAAGCGTAATGTCCCCTGGGCAATCTCCAGGAGGGTGGTGGGGGCTGAGAAGGTACCACTAGCCACATTTCTGTGTTTTTCCTTCCTGACAGTAAATATCCCACACTGTAAAATTAGTATTCAGTGGTGCAGAAGAATAAGTATTTATACATCCAAAGAGGGCCAGGATATGAAGCCAAAAAAAAAAAAAAAATGCCACTTCCACATAAAAATTATTTTGCCGCCGGGCGCAGTGGCTCACGCCTGTCATTCCAGCACTTTGTGAGGTCGAGGCGGGCGGATCACAAGGTCAGGAGTTCGAGACCAACCTGGTGAACACGGTGAAACCCCCGTCTCTCCTAAAAATACAAAAATTAGCCGGGCGTGGTGGCAGGTGCCTGTCGTCCCAGCTACTCAGGAGGCTGAGGAAGGAGAACAGCACGACCCGGGGAGGTGGAGCTTGTACTGAGCCGAGATCGCACCACTGCACTCCAGTCTGGGCGACAGAGCGAGACTCTGTCTCAAAAAAAAAGAAAGAAAGAAAAAAAAGAAACACTTCTCTGTTTCTCTCTTGCAAGGATCAGCAAGCAAAAGTGTGACTTTTTTTTTTAGAAAAGAAAATGTTTTAGTTGCGTGACATAATATGTCAAGAAATGATTCACATCTCAAGACGAGACACTTGGAGGTCACTGGGGTTTATGAAATCGTCCCTGGCACGGCTCAGTTGGGAGTCTGCTCTTGACCTGGCAGAGAAACGAGTGCACACAAGCCTCTCCTGGGAGCTGCCACGCAACACGGTATTCAGAATGTCACAGAAGTAAACGAAATGCTGTGTCATTATGGTTTTTTTGTTTTGGGGGTTTTTTGGAGACGGAGTCTCGCTCTGTCGCCCAGGCTGGAGTACAGTGGCGCCATCTCGGCTCACGGCAACCTCCGCCTCCCAGGTTCACGCCATTCTCCTGCCTCAGCCTCCCGAGTAGCTGGGACGACAGGCGCCCGCCACCTCACCCGGCTCATTTTTTTATATTTTTAGTAGAGATGGGATTTCACCACCGTGGCCAGGCTAGTCTTGAACTCCTGACTTCGTGATCCACCAGCCTCAACCTCCCAAAGTGCTGGGATGACAGGCGTGAGCCACCGCGCCCGGCCCCTGCAATTTATTATTTATTTATTTGTTTGTTTGTTTATTTATTGGTGGCATATTCTGAAACTGTTCAGGGTCTCCAGGCTAATTCTTGAGACAGTCACCATTTTCCCTCCAGCAGGAACTTGGAGCTTCATCGGGAAATGGTACATTTCAGTCAGGATGTAGGGGGCCTGGTAGAACCACCATGCTATTTGGGCAGGAAGAGCCAAAAATGTAAAAAAGCTGACACGCTTGTTTTTTAATACAGGACGTAACTTAATTAATTAACTCTAAAATCCAGCATATAAAGTAGACGGCTGGCCACGAGAAGAACAGTAATTGATTTTTTTTTCTATCCAATACAGTTGCATAATTTATTCTTATTATTCATTTATATGGCACCTCTCTTTTGAGAAGTGCATAATGGTTTTGCAACTTTGGCGTCTTATTAAACATTCATAATCGCCCTCGGAGGACAGAAAGAGGCCGATATTATTACATTATCCAACAATTTCTCCATGAAAACCTATAATTGGAATGAAAAGCAATTTCAAGGAATGAAATAATGCCAGGGAAAGGTAACACTGAGATAATTGAATGATCGGTTGTTCTGATATTCAGCACAAAAGAGCTGTAAATTGACTCTTGTCCAGCCCGGGTACCACGTTGCTAACTGTGACGTGACCACAGACCCCAGGAATGCAGCTCCCTACAGGTGGGTGTCTGCCTCTCCGGGCGAGGAATCGGGAGGGAGTCACTTCCTGTTGCGTTCTGCCTGCTTTTGGAAAGATCTCAGAAGCAGAAAGGGAGGGGGAGAGGTTGAGAGAGAGAGAGAGAGAGAGAGAGAAACATGTGTGGAAGCATGGATATTGATAATCCAGTTGGATGATAGATAGAAGCATGGATGGATAGATAGAATGCATAGATACATAGATGATAGAGATAGATAGATGATAGATAGATAGATAGATAGATAGATAGATAGATAGATAGATAGGTAGATAGACTAGATAGATGGATAGATACATAATAGATAGATAGATAGATAGATAGATAGATAGATAGATAGATAGATACATGATAGAAATAATATATAGATACAGGCCGGGCGCGATGGCTTAAGCCTGTAATCCCAGCACTTTGGGAGGCCCAGACGGGCGGATCACGAGGTCAGGAGATCGAGACCATCCTGGCGAACACGGTGAAACCCCGTCTCTACCAAAAATACAAAAAAACTAGGTGGCGGCGCCTGTAGTCCCAACTACTTGGGAGGCTGAGGCAGGAGAATGGCGTGAACCCGGGAGGCGGAGCTTGCAGTGAGCTGAGATCCGGCCACTGCACTCCCGCCTGGGTGACAGAGCGAGACTCCGTCTCAAAAAAAAAAAAAAAAAAATATATATATATATATGTATATAGATGATATAGATAGATAGATAGATAGATAGATACATGATAGATATAATATATAGATACATAGATGATAGAAATAGATAGAGAAATAGAGAGATGGATAGATACATGATAGATAGATATAATACATAGATACATAGATGATAGAGATAGATAGATAGATAGATAGATAGATAGATAGACATAATAGATGATAGATAAGATAGATGATAGGTATAATAGATAGATACATAGATGACAGATAGATATAGATAGATATGATACATAGACAGATGATAGATATTGAGCTGTAGGTTTGTTTTTCGTTTTGTTTTTAAGAGGCCAAGACACATGGATTTAGGGTAATTTCTGCAAAAACAAAAAAAGTGCAAGAAGCATGAACAATTCTTTCTGTATATTAGAAATGTGTCTCAAAATGCAGGATATTGGATAAAAAGAGGAGCAACACCATAGCGAGGTGATATAATCTCACAGTGGCCCGTGGGCTTTGTTTAAAGAAAATAAATCAGTCCGGGCGCCGTGGCTCGTGCCTGTAATCTCAGACTTTGGGAGGCCGACGCTGGGGGATCACTTGAGGTCAGGAGTTCGAGACCAGCCTGGCCAACATGGTGAAACCCCGTCTCTACTAAAAATACAAAAAAATGAGCCGGGCGTGGTGGTGCACGCCTGTAATCCCAGCTACTCGGGAGGCTGAGGCAGGAGAATCACTTGAACCCGGGAGGTGGAGGTTGCGGTAAGCGGAGATCGTGCCACTGCACTCCAGCCTGGGCAGCAAGAGCCAGACTGCATCTCAACAAAAAGAACAGAATATGGCTGGGCATGGTGGCTCATGCCTGTAATTCCAACACTTTGGGGAAGCCGAGATGGGTGGACAGCCTGAGGTCAGGGGTTCGAGACCAGCTTGGCCAATGTGGTGAAACCTCATCTCTAGTAAGAATACAAAAATTAGCTGGGCATGGTGCTGGGCATCTGTCATCCCAGCTACTCAGGAGGCTGAGGCAGGAGAATCGCTTGAACCCGGGAGGCAGAGGTTGCAGTGAGCCGAGATCACGTCACTGCACTCCAGCCTGGGCAACAGAGCAAGACTCCGTCTCAAAAAAAAAGAGAACAGAAGTCAGATGTCCTCAGGAATTCTGATGTTAATGGAAGAAGCATATGTTTTGTGCATAGCATATATGTTTTGTGTGGTCTGTGTGTGCAGCACACTGTGTAGCATGTGCTGTCTGTGTGTGTCATATACGTAGGATGTGTATTGTGTAATTTTATGATACGCTAGATCACACTCTGCTATCACACCTTACTAAACACACACGCTATGAACATCGATGCCACACAACACACACACACAGCACACAAAATACACAGCACGCACAACACCCACAAACCACACTACACACAGACACTCTGCACAGTACAGACATCACACGAAATGCACACACAACACATAAAATACATACAACATGCCACACACACAGAGCGTGTGCATATCCTACTGAGCATGCATATCCTACTGGATAGTATGTGTTGGGCGTCCACGTTTTCCTATCGACCCCACGAGAGACCGCGGCTGTTCCCCACAAGACAGACACGGCCACCTGTGCCCAGAGACGGACGCAGCTCTGTCCGCAGGACTTAGGGACGGACACAGCTCTGTCTTCAACACCTGCAGGCAGATGCAGCTCCGTCCTGGGACATAAAGGCCGTCTACACAGCAGGCTCGAATCCAGCTCCATCCCGGGACCTAATGGCCATCTATGCAGCAGATTCGGATGCAGCTGCGTCTTGGGACCTATTAGCTGTCTACACAGCAAACTCGGATGCAGCTGTGTCTTGGGACCTAATGGCTGTCTACACAGCTGACTCGAATCCAGCTCCATCCCGGGACCTAATGGCCATCTACACAGCAGACTTGGGTGCAGCTCCGTCTCAGGATCTAATGTCTGTCTACACAGCAGGCTCAAATCCAGCTCCGTCCTGGGACTGGAACCTAATGGCTGTCTACACAGCAGACTCGAATGCAGCTCCATCCTGGGACTGGGACCTAATGGTCGTCTACACAGCAGACTTGGATGTAGCTGTGTCTTGGGACCTAATGTCTGTCTACACAGCAGCCTCGAATCCAGCTCCGTCCTGGGACCTAATGTCTGTCTACACAGCTGACTCGAATCCAGCTCTGTCCCAAGACCTAATGGCCGTCTACACAGCAAACCTGGATGCAGCTCCGTCTCAGTATCCAATGTCTGTCTACACAGTAGGCTCGGATGCAGCTCCGTCCTGGGACCTAATGGCCGTCTACACTGTAGGCTCAAATCCAGCTCTGTCCCGTCTACACAGTAGGCTCAAATCCAGCTCTGTCCCGAGAGCTAATGGTCATCCACACAGCAGACTCAGATGCAGCTCCGTCTCAGGATCTCATGTCTGTCTACACAGCACACTCGATTCCAGCTCTGTCCTGGGAGCTAATGGCCATCTATGCAGCAGACTGAAATCCGGCTCCATCCTGGGACCTAATGGCTATCTACACAGCAGACTCGAATCCAGCTGCCTCCCAGGACCTAATGGCCGTCTATGCAGCAGGGTTGGCCGCCCACCCTGAGTTTATTCAACTGCGGCCGTGCCCTCATGCCGTGGAGACTGTCGGCTTTTTCCAGGATATTTTTTTTATCACTGCTCTTGCAAAGGTTCCGTCCAGCTTTTATGCTGAGCTATCAAATTAGACCGATCGATTTTCTTCCTGTGTGCAGAGGCAGACGGGGCACGACCGGGCTTTATGAAGTTATAATGAACTGAACACCAAGGCTTCCGTGTCCACACTCCACTGAGGATGTTGTTTGCCGCCCCAACAGACACACACACACACACACACACACGAGCAGCTTGCGGAGGGCTGGATCCTGCAGCCGGCTGGGGACAGATGTGCACAGTCCTGGGGAGGATGAGGAATCCTCAGACCGGACCCCATCAAGAGGGAGGGAGGGTTCGAGGCCTGGCTGGTCCCGGTCCCACGCTCCCTGGACACTCTGGCCGTAGGATTTGCAACCGATTTAAATTTCGTGTTGCCTCTGCTGGGTGAGATGGCTCCGGGAACACAGCCCAGAGACAGTCACACAATGCCAGGCCGGCTGGCAGAAAAGATGCTTCCCGGGTGTCTCTTGGAGATCTGTCTCTGGAGAGCCGGGTGGAGGCTCCGGAGGGCTTTGGGGACCGGATTTGCACTGGGGATGGCCATTCTTGCTGGGATTAAGAGGATTAAAAACCATTAAATGACCATCCTGCCACTCCCCATAGCACACTTTCTTTCCTGCACGTATCCTTCTAGCGGGCTCCGGGTACCGGGAGTGACGTACAGAAAACAAAAGGTGTCCGTTAGCATGAGAAAGGAGAACTGCTTGCCTCCCGGGGTGCAGAGGATCTGCCCTATTGTTTTCTGCTCCGACAAGGGGCTCCCTTCCTCCCCGTTCCCTTTTTTTTTTTTTTTTTTTAATTTCTCCGTGCGGGAGCTGAAGGTGTCATGTTAATTATTTAAATCTCGGGAAGATTTCAGCCGCCATCCACCAAGGCCCTCTTCGGAGCCAGAAGGCGTCGGATCTGTGTTAGTTTTTCTTAATTACAGCTGAAGTGGGAACTTTGATCTCCCGGCACAGGATGGCCAGAGAGAAGGCGGGGAAACTTCCCGTGTCATCCTTTTGTTTTTTTTCCTTTTTTCTTTTTTGCCACACCTATCCTCTGTCTGGGCTGTTTTTCCCCCTGCACGTCATTCTGGGAAACAATTCAACTATAAAAGGAATTGAAACAGGTCTAAGGGCCAGCCGGGATGACAGCCCAGTGGTTTGTACGTCGGTCCCCACCTGCCAACACACTTCTGTTATTTATTTTGGAGGTGATGGGGGCAGACGAGGGGCCCCCATCCCAGGCCTCCAACGTCGAGACCCATCTTGCCTCATTAATGTCCCTGATAAAACAGAGGGCCTGAGTTACTCTGCGAAAAAAAAAAAAGCCTCGTGGCTTTGCAGACCGGAGCTTCCCCCAGAAAGCGGTCACGTCCTCCGAGGGCTCGCCTCGTTAGCATTCCTGTTCATTTACATTTGTGTCATGGAAAAAGCGGAGGGTGACGTGCAGCAAACCGGGGGGGGGCGGGGGGGCGGGGAGGAGAAAAGAGACATATCAAAAAGTGAGCCACGCTTCATGGAAGATGAAACTCGTGAAAGTTTGGACACACGGAAGGCCCCAGAAAGACGACGGTACACGGCTCTCTGTCGAGAAAATCAAAGAGACGTCCCAATCTCCACCAGCCAGCCCGGCCCTGGGGCTGGAGCCCACCCTGTGTCCGCCCCGAGCCCGCTTCTCGCTGAGCTTTGCATACAAGCCTTCATTAGCCACCGACGCAGATCACTCCGGGCCCCCGGTTGCCTTTGGAACGATTCAGCCGCGTGTCACCTCGTGGGTCAGGGGCGGTTTCTCCCCGTTTGCCGGGAACGGGAGGATGAACATTTGCTGCCATGAACCTCCAAGCTTGAAAGAGCCGATCTCACGATATCCAGCCTCACAGCCATCCGGAGGTTCTGAGGTTTGGGGTCTAAATTATACCAACAGGATGGCAAGCTTTGAGCTTTTTTTTTTTTTTTCTTTGCTCTCTCTCTCTCTTTTTTTAAATAAGCATGCATATTTGAGAGTGGATTTTCTGCCTCAGAAATAATTGGGGTTTACAGCTGTTAAGGTAATGAGATGCTCTCTCTGTCAGGCTCTGGGAGGCAGAAGGAGGGAGTTCTCCCTGGCCTGCGGATCCCAGAAGACCAGGGTGTGTGGACAGACTTTTCCCTTTATCCCCATAATCCAGCACCTCTGGGGCCCAGGGGCAAATGCATGCCTTGTGATGATGTCTGTGCCTTCCCTAAAGACTGCAAAGGCTACAGGATGGCCAGGAAGAGGCTGACAGTTGCTCCGATTCCAGCAAAGACGCTTCCATGTCTCAGCGCAGGGAACGGGATAAAACCTCTGTTATTTGTCCTGGAAAACGGTCCAAGCCAAAGACTCACCTGGTCAGGTGAGCCATGTGGGTTTCATAGTCCCAGACACCAGCTCGGGACTGTAACGCACGCAAGAAAAAAAAATGGAATTGCTCTAAAACGGTTGTCTGTTGGCAGAGATGGTTAAAAAAAGCAAATGGGGCCGGGCGCGGTGGCTCAGACCTGTCATCCCAGCACTTTGGGAGGCCGAGGCGGGTGGATCACGAGGTCAGGAGATCGAGACTGGCCTGGTTAACACGGTGAAACCCCGTCTCTACTAAAAATACAAAAAAATTAGCTGAGTCTGGTGGTTCACGCCTGTAGTCCCAGCTACTCGGGAGGCTGAGGCAGGAGAATGGCACGAACCCGGGAGGTGGAGGTTGCAGTGAGCCGAGATGGCGCCACTGCACTCCAGCCTGGGCGACAGAGCGAGACTCTGTCTCCAAAAAAAACAAATCAAAAAGAAGCTGCGCCCCCGACCACCTTGGGCCGTCATTCTCAGGACGTCCTGGAACTACGTACGTCACGGGCCGTGGTCACTCCTATTTGACTCAAAATAAATCTCTCCGAATATCTTACCGAGTTTGACTCTTTTCATCAACAACCTACTCCCGTCTCCCTTCCTCCGGGATAATCTCATCTTACTCTTGACCATAATGACATCTACAAAGACCTGTTTCCAACCGAAATCATGTTCTGAGGTTCACAGTGACCACTGAGGGCAGAGAGTTGAGAGACTATCGCACCCAACACAGGAGCCATCAATGGGAAAAGGTGAGCAGGTGAACAGCCTGGCGTCTTCTCACCCGTGTCTTCACTCCAGTGATTCCCAGACCTCAAGGTCAGGGAGACAAAAGCCCCTCTGCTCCCAATGCAGAAACAGCACCAAAGGCCAAGTGTAAAGTCTCACACCTGTAACCTCAACACTTTGAGAGGCCAAGGCAGGAGGACCTGTTGAGGCCAGGAGTGTGACAGCCGCTTGGGCCACAGAGCAAGACCCCGTCTCTACGCAAATCACAAAAGTTAGCCAGACGTGGTGACGCCCGCCGGGACTCCCACGGGAGGCTGAAATGGGAGGATCACCTGAACCTTGGAAGGTCGAGGCTGTCGTGAGCCCTGATGTCAACACTGCACCCCAGCTTGGGCAACAGCAGAGCGAGACCAGAGAGCAAATTTCATAAACCAACCCCCGCAAAGCGTCTTGATGTTCTGAAACGCAGCTTGCAAAATCGGCACGCAGCCACGGTTGTAGCTTGCAAAAAAGGCAGGCAGCGATGGTTGCAGCCTGCAAAATCAGTATGCACGTTACAGCTTGCAAAAAAGGCACACAGTGATAGCTGCAGCTTGCAAAATCTGCATGCAGCAATGGCTGCAGCTTGCAAAATCTGCATGCAGCAATGGCTGCAGCTTGCAAAATCGGCAGGCAGCGACGGTTGCAGCTTGCAAAAAAGGCAGGCGGCGATGGTTGCAGCTTGCAAAATCAGTATGCACGTTACAGCTTGCAAAAAAGGCACACAGTGATAGCTGCAGCTTGCAAAATCGGTACGCAGCAACAGCTGCAGCTTGCAAAATGGGCACGCAGTAACGGCTGCAGCTTGCAAAAAAGGCACGCAGTGAAAGCTACAGCTTGCAAAATCGGCACGCAGCGACGGTTGCAGCTTGCAAAATCGGTACGCAGGTTGCAGCTTGCAAAAAAGGCAGACAGCGACGGCTGCAGCTTGCAAAATGGGCATGCAGCAATGGCTGCAGCTCACAAAATCAGCACACAGCGACAGTTGTAGCTTGCAAAAAAGGCACGCAGCGATGGCTGCAGTTTGCAAAATCGGCATGCAGCGACGGTTGCAGCTTGCAAAAAAGGCAGACAGCGATGGCTGCAGCTTGCAAAAAAGGCACACAGTGACAGGTGCAGTTTGCAAAATGGGCACGCAGTGACAGTTGCAGCTTGCAGAAAAGGCACACAGCAACCGTTACAGCTTGCAAAAAAGGCACACAGCAATGGCTGCAGCTTGCAAAATCGGCACGCAGCGATGGCTGCAGCTTGCAATAAAGGCACACAGTGACAGTTGCAGCTTGCAAAAACGGCAGGCAGCGACGGTTGCAGCTTGCAAAATCGGTAGGCAGGTTGCAGCTTGCAAAAAAGGCAGACAGCGACGGCTGCAGCTTGCAAAATGGGCATGCAGTGACGGTTGCAGCTTGCAAAAAAGGCAAGCAGCGATGGTTGCAGCTTGCAAAATCGGTAGGCAGGTTGCAGCTTGCAAAAAAGGCACGCAGCGATGGCTGCAGCTTGCAAAAAAGGCACGCAGTGACAGCTGCTGCTTGCAAAATGGGCACGCAGTGACGGTTGCAGCTTGCAGAAAAGGCACGCAGCGACGGTTGTATGATCTTCCTGGAAGCCCTTTTTCTGGCACCATTGGCTTTCTGTGCAACATGGGCACGAGCTCACGGCCACCTTTCCAGCACACAAACCCTGACCTGTCCTCAGTGGAGCCCAGCCGCCTGCAGGTGCAGCAGAGAGCTGGCACTCTGCTGTATGCACCTTTGCTTTATTTCTAAATAAAGCCACATCTCTCAGCACCTGCCCCCTTCCTCTGTCTTTAAAGCTGGCAGGGCATCTTCCCATCTCTTCTTTTTTTTTTTGAGACAGAGTCTTGCTCAGTCTGCCAGGCTGGAGTGCAGTGGTGTGATCTCGGCTCACTACAACCTCCACCTCCCAGGTTCAAGGGATTCCCCTGCCTCAGCCTCCTGAGTAACTGGGACAACAGGTGTGCGCCACCATGCCCTGCTGATTTTTTGTATTTTAGTACACGCAGGGTTTCACCATGTTGGCCAGGATGGTCTCAATCTCCTGACCTTGGGATCCATCTGCCTCAGCCTCCCAAAGTGCAGGGATTACAGGCGTGAGCCACTACACCCGGCCCTTCCCATCTCTCTTCCTCTTGAAAGTGACGTCCAGACAACACGTTGCTGTCACATGGGACATCGCTGACCAAATATTGCAGCAGTGGCTGTGGCCTCTAACAGCTGGAGAGCGGCCAGCATTGCTAACAAAGCACAGCTCAAGGTACCAAGAGCTGCAGTGAGGGGACAACACAATCTTCTGGGATCAGTGACACCAGGCCAGTCTCTGAGAAGGTCAAAGGCAACTTCTGGGGGGTATGCATGGCCGAGGCTGGGTGAGACACAACCTCATGCATTATGGATCTTTTTTCTGACACGATGAAACTGTTGTCTTTCTCTTTCTTTTTGAGTCTCGCTCTGTTGCTCAGGCTGGAGTGCAAGGGTGTGATCTCAGCTCACTGCAACCTCTAGCTCTGGGTGCAAGCGATTCTCCTGCCTCAGTCTCCCGAGTAGCTGGGATGACAGGCACCCACCACCATTCCCGGCTAATTTTTGTATTTTTTAGTAGAGACGGGGTTTCGTCATGTTGGCCAGGCCGGTCTCAAACTACCGACCTCAGGTCATCCACCCACCTCAGCCTCCCAAAGTGGTGGGATGACAGGCGTGAGCCCCCGTGCCTGGGCAAAAATATTTTCAAAGCCAGAAAGAAGGTGTTTCTCCCGCACCTGTTCAGGTTGACCAGGCTGGTCTCAATCTCTTGACCTCAGGTGATTCGCCTGCCTCGGCCTCCCAAAGCACTAGGATGACAGGCGTGAGCCACTGAGCCCAGCCTACTGCCCACTTATAAAGAACCACATCTCATGAAAACTCTCTCACTGTACAGTCCCTGGGAGGCGGGAGTGGGGAGTGTTGGTGCTGAACCATCTGTGAGAACTCTACCCCAAGATCCAGTCGCCTCCCACCAGCCACTCATCTCCAATACTCGGGATGACAATTCCACAGGAGACTTGGGTGGGGAGGGGACACAGACTCAAGAGACTTGGGTGGGGACACAGACTCAAGAGACTTGGGTGGGGACACAGAATCAAGAGATTTGGGTGGGGACACAGACTCAAGAGATTTGAGTGGGGACAGAGACTCGAGAGACTTGGGTGGGGACACAGACTCGAGAGACTTGGGTGGGGACACAGACTCAAACCACCACACTGGGGTTGCATTTTACATGGAGGAAGGTGCTACAAGGGAGGATGGCATCGCAGATCCTGAGTTTGTGGAGAGCTGAGTGTAACTTGCGTTTATTTACACTTTGAAAGCCACAATCCCAGCTGGGTGCTGTGGCTCACACCTGTCATCCCAGCACTTTGGGAGGCCGAGGTGGGCGGATCACAAGGCCAGGAGTTCGAGACCAGCCTGGCCAACATGGTGAAACCCTGTCTCTACTAAAAATACAAAAATTAGCTGGGCGTAGTGACGGGCGCCTGTAATCCCAGCTACTTGGGAGGCTGAGACAGGAGAATTGCTTGAACCTGGGAGGCAGAGGTTGCAGTGAGCAGAGATCACGCCACTGCACTCCAGCCTGGGTGACAGAGCGAGACTCCATCTCAAAAACAAACAAACAAATAAACAAAAACAAGCCCCAATCCATCCTTTTCCATCTGTCCTGGACCTCAAGACCCCCAACCTGCAAAACAGGGTTCGACCTGCTTCCTCTGCCTCCTGCTTTCTGCAAGAACCTGCCCTAGGGAGCCACTCGCAAGAAATGGGCTGCGATGTGGGTATATACTCCCCAGCTCATCCCAGGCAAACCAGAATTCTGCACCACCTCTAACCTCCATGGAAGGCCACCGCTCTTATCCATGGACCAAAATAAAAGTTGCCATTATCTAAAAAAGAAATAAAGATGATGATTGAAATATGTGTTTTTATGTTTTGAGACGGAGTCTCGCTCTGTCGCCCAGGCTGGAGTGCAGTGGTGCGATCTCGGCTCACTGCAGCCTCTGCCTTCTGGGTTCAAGCGATTCTCCTGCCTCAGCCTCCCAAGCAGCTGGGACGACAGGCGCCCGCCACCATGCCTGGCTAATTTTTGTATTTTTAGTAGAGACGGCGTTTTACCGTGTTAGCCGGGCTGGTCTCGATCTCCTGACCTCGTGATCTGCCCGCCTCGGCCTCCCAAAGTGCTGGAATGACAGGCGTGAGTCCCATGGCTGGAAACGTCACCTTTTTTCCTTGCAGGCTTTGAAAATTATCAAGACTTCCTTGTGACCTCTCGTTTTGGGGAGAAACGGTGCTGTTTCTTCTGCACTCATTTTCTCCGTTTCATCGGGCGTGATTTCCACAGCGACCAAGTCCCGGCCACTCGATGGCCATGGACAGGAGGAGAGAAGGGTGCTGACCAGACAAAGGAGAAACGCCTCTTAGCCGGGACCAACGTCGTCCCCAAAGGACACAGAGCAGCTCTGAGGCCATCGATGTCCGGCCGGCCGGGGCCTGCTCTCTTCTGGAAAATGAGTTTTGCTGTTGGTGAGTGCCAGGGTCCTGCTCAGGGCATGTCTCTGCGAGGGGATCTTTTAATTACCTCTTTCCCCCAATGACTTCTTTTGCCACTGGAGTGGTGGTTGGAGACATTAGCAATTGAATGGCAAGCTTTCATACTGTATCCCGTTTTAATCTTCCCCGTCTCAGGAAGCCAGATGGTTCCTGATGACAAGCTCTGCCTCAAAACGGCGCAAACTTTCTATCAGAGGATTTGTAAGACGACGGTTTAAAAAGAGACACAGAGGCTGGGGGGCGGGTTGGCATCCCAGAAAATCGCCTGAATTTTAATTGTACATCATAGTTTGTCAGCGATTTCGACACGATTACCATTTCTGCTTAATGAGAAGGTGGATTAGACAGATATAACCAAAACGGCATGGAAACTTCTCAGAAAGGAGATTCGCTTTTAAAACATGGAATCGCAAAGCAAAGGTGTCAGGACCCTCCTGTGTGGGACTCACGGCTTTTCACGACTTCCCCCTGCCCAGCGCATCCCTTTTTGCGTATTTTCTTTTTTTTAATTTGAGACGGAGTCTCGCTCTGTCGCCCAGGCTGGAGTGCAGTGGCACGATCTCGGCTCACTGCAGCCTCCGCCTCCCGAGTTCAAGCGATTCTCCTGTTTCAGCCTCCCCAGTAGCTGGGGTGACAGGTGCACGCCAAGGCGCCCAGTTCATTTTTGTATTTTTAGTAGAGAAAGGTTTTGCTATGTTGGCCAGGATGGTCTCCAACTCCAGGCCTCAGGTGATCTGTGTCTGACTGTGTGTGTGTGAGTCTGTGTGTGCCCATGTGCACTGATCCGTGTGTGTCTGTGTGTGTGTGAGTCTGCGTGTGCTCACGTGCACTGCCCTGTGACTGTGTATGCGTGTGTCTGTGTGTGCTCATGCACACTGATCCATGTGTGTCTGTGTATGTGTGTGAGTCTGTGTCTACCCTCACGCACTAATCTGCGTGTGACTGTGTTGGCATGAAAATAGATGCATGTGGGTGTATGTTTCTACCTGTGGGTGTGTGCACATGTGTGTGACTGTGTATGTGTGCGTCTGTGTGTGCTCACACGCCCTGATTCTTGTGCAACTGTGTATGTGTGTGTCTGCAGACTCACACAAACAGTAGCACAAATCAGGGCGTGTGAGCACACACAGACACACACATACAGTGAATGCACCTGCACAAAACTAGGAGTGTGTGCTTTGCATTGTGCCTGCGTGTGCATGTGTGTGCATGTGTGCATGTGCAGCTTGCATGAATGTGTGCATTTACATGTGAGTGCTCGTGACTCTGGGTGAGTGCCTGCCTTCTGTACACCTGTGTGCAGAGATGTCTGTGTGCATATGTGCCTGGGGGGGACTTGAATGAATGCATGCATGCACCTGCATGTGAGTGCCAGTTGCTGTGTGTGTTTGCCTTCTGTACACGTATATGCATATGTGCTTGTGTGCACGTGGGGACTTGCAAGAATGCGTGCCTGCACCTGCACGTGAGGGCTCGCGACGGTGGCTGTGCGCTTGCCTTCTGGATATGTGTGAGTGTGTGTGGAATCAGGCATTTCATACCGTCCCCTGTTCATCCCCGAGATCGCCCTTTTCTTCTACATTCTACCCGCGACAGGCCAGGCCTGTTCTCCCACTTGCCTCGCTGAAACCCCGTGTCCTCCATCCTTGTCTCTGGTCCCGTGTGTTTGTGAGCTTGGAAGACAGTGCCTCCGTCCAACATTATATCAAACGGCGAGATTACACCCTCTTCCTTCTGAAGCATTCTTCCTTCCTTTGGAGGTGGAGATTCTCATCTCTGGAGGAAATTGCCTGTTGCCCTGTTTTATGCAAGACAGCACCGATCCCAGGGCTGGAAAGCCGCCTCTCTTCACCTTCAGGTGGGCCAGAGCCAAGCCACAGGACTCCGCCTGCTCAGAAGAGACCTCGGGCCAGGCGCGGTGACTTACACTTGTAATCCCAGCACTTTGGGAGGCTGAGGCAGGTGGATTACCTGAGGTCCAGAGTTCAAGACCAGCCTGACCAATATGGACAAACCCCGTCTTTACTAAAGCAAATAAACAAAAAAAGCCAGGCGCAGTGGCTCATGCCTGTCATCCCAGCACTTTGGGCAGCTGAGGCAGGTGGATCTCGAGGTCAGGAGATGGAGACCATCCTGGCTAACACGGTGAAACCCTGTCTCTACTAAAAATGCAAAAAATGAGCCGGGCATGGTGGCAGGTGCCTGTAGTCCCAGCTACTCAGGAGGCTGAGGCAGGAGAATGGTGTGAACCCCGGAGGCAGAGCTTGCAGTGAGCCGAGATTGCACCACTGCACTCCAGCCTGGGCCACAGAGCAAGACTCCGTCTCAAAAAAAAAAAAAAATATATATATATATATATATATATGTATATATATACACACACATACACAAAATTATATATATACAATATATATACAAAATTAGTCAGGAATGGTGGCACATGCCTGTAATCCCAGCTACTCGGGAGGCTGAGGCAGGAGAATCACTTGAACCTGGGAGGTGGAGGTTGCAGGGAGCCGAGATTGCGCCCCTGCACTCCAACCTGGGCAACAAGGGTGAAATTCCAACTCAAAAAAAAAAAAACAAAAAAGAGAGAGAGAGACCTCGGCCACCAGTGCACACATAATCCTTCACCCCTCGTTAGACGTTATCTGCAGGTTGCATTGTCAGAAAAATACCATCCCAAAGACAAACCATTCATGTGTCAAATGCACACACCTTGCACGGAAGCAGTGAAGACGCCCACGTCATGGGTGCATTCGCCCAGGTTTAAGGTGTAGTTAGCATTCGGTCTGGCAAAGAGCAGGCTTTCTCCTCCTCCTGCCTCCCGTCTTCTCACCCGTGTGCTAATATCCTGGGACTCTGGTGTTTTTTTTTTTTTTATTGCCTAAATCATATTTTCCATTTAAAGACATTTCTAAAGAACAGTTGACGAGCATTCAGGTCATCTTCTCCCCAGGGCTCACTTAGCACCTGCATGCAGATGGAGCGTTCCTTGCTGGCCGTCTACACCAATCACGGCCACGTCACTCACGCACAGTCAGCGCCCTGCTGCTGGCCGGCTCCAGCTGGACATCCTGTCTGCCGCTCTGAAAAGCAGTCACATCATATTGGAACACCGGAGTGTCCGAAGCACACCTCAGCCTCTGCAGTGCCCATCTCACAGTCTCTAAAGCCCACCTCAGGGTCTGCAATGCCCATCTCAGTCTCCAGTGTGCATCTCAAAATCTCCAATGCACACCTCAGAGTCTCCAGTGCATGTGGGTGTGCCAGCACCTGCCTCTAAGAATACTTTAGCTCATGTTGAACAAACACGTCGTCAGCACCCCCGCACTGGGGGCCTTACAGGCCTCGTTTCTGCACGTTAGCAAAAATCCCAGACTCAAATGCTTACAGGAGTAGGCAGGTCATGTCAGTGAGTAAGGCGGGCCTGACGTGAGAGAGACATCAGGGAGCGGTGGAGACTGCAGTGAACGTCCCATCCAGCCCACTGGTGTTGGGCAAGAAGGAAGGCACGGGTGGGCTGCCACTTCCAAAAATATTTCAGGAATCCAGGAATCGTGTGTCCGTGATCAATGGGCCGGTGTTCCAAATGTTAGCATTAATTTGGGGATACTGTGCCTTCCAAGAAAAATACAACAGCCAGCTACTCTACAATGTCGTCTCTGTTTTCTTGCACTCGTTCTGCGAGTCTTGAATTACCTGATAAAAATGTGAGGCTAGGCAAGTTTTATCAATTGTCTGAGGACTGGGCAGGAGAGGGTAGGACCCAGAATTTCAACTCAGAGGCCAGTTTCAAAGACAATCTCAGCTCCCCACAGCATGAGGACCCCAAAAATGCCACTCACTTCTGGATTGGATATCTCTTCAAAGTGAGAAAGAACAGACTCGCCAACGAGCAGGGTGTGTGATCTAAATGACTGATATTCTGGGGGAGAAAATAAGTCAGGACCTCACCTGTGATCAACCATCACAATTCCTTCTAAGGAAAAAGTGCTCAATGTAAAAGTTAAGTCATGAAACGTAGCTTCAAATGTAGAAGAAGGGCCGGGCGCCGTGGTTCGCGCCCATAATCCCGGCACTTTGGGAGGCCGAGGTGGGGAATTCACCTGAGGTCAGGAGTTTGAGACCAGCCTGGGCAACAGGGTGAAACCCCATATCCACTAAAAATACAAAAATTAGCCGGGTGTGGTGGTGGTTGCCTGTAATTTCAGCTACTCGGGAGGCTGAGGCAGGAGAATCGCTTGAACCCGGGAGGCAGAGGTTGCAGTGAGCTGAGATCGTGCCACTGCACTCCAGCCTGGGTGACAGAGTGAGACTCCATCTCAAAAAACAAAAAAAAAAAAAAACAAAAAAAAATATGTACATGAATATTACATCACTACATTGAGAAGGACTTTCCAGGAATAAAATCAATGGAAGACATTATGTGAACGAGACTGATCAATTTGACTACATTCAATTTTAAAACTCTTTATGTTTAAAAAACAATTTCAAGTAGCATAAAAGCAGCTGAAAAATCTTAATACAATAGGCCAATGATAAAGGAGCCTGTGTCCTTAATATGTAAAGAGCTCTGAGAAATCAACAAGAATGATGGCTATTTATTGAATGCTTTCTGTGCATTAAAATTCTGTGCTACTCAATGTACATCTATTATCTGGTTTAAATGTCATCAAACCTCTAGGTGATTTGCTACAGACTCAGAAAATGAGAATTAAAGGAATGAATGAACTTCCCCAGAGAAACAGAGCTAGTTCGTTGTGGTGTTGTGTTTGGATTCAAACCCAGTTCCGTGTGACTCTGAAGCTCAGGGCTCTAAGAACTGCTAACACCGGAAAAATAAGCAAACCCCCCAACTAATTTACAGACAAGAAACACACGTGGCCCGTAAACATGAAAAAGAAGGGTTCCCCCCGAGAAGTTTGTTTAAAGGCCAAGTCAAAATCGTGGATGCCATTTTGAAACCGTTAAATCTGCAGAGTTCCTCATTTTCCTTTTAAACTGAACCTCGATGTGAATCACAGCGTTAAGTCCCGGGCGACCCCTTGATCTTCCGGGAGGAACGTAAATTAGAACGGCTTTTTCTCAAAAGCCGTTTGAGATTATGAATCGTGCCTTTTAGAGGTCGGTATATTAAATCCCATCATTTTACCTGGAGGGGTCGATCTTAACAATCCACGTTTTACGGGCTAGAAGGTTTATGGAATCATCTCCATTCTCTTAAATAACAGCCTGGTCAAATAGCTGTTGGGTGGACCATGTCGTGGAGGAATCCAAAATCTTGTTTTGGAGAAAGACGTCATGACATTCAGACATGCTCATTCTAGAAGGCTCTTGAAAGAACCGGAAACTAGATTTTTAACTTCAAAGTCATATCCCACGGACCCGTCCCCAAATACGCAGGCAGAGAAAAGGCAGGGCAAACGTATTCATCTGCAGGTTCGGGGAGCCACAGAGGAGAGGGACGCGATGTCACCGTATTCTAGGCCTTCCTGGGACATCCTTCAGCAGAAACGGGGTGAGTTTCCACCACGAGATTGAGCCCCACCGCAGCCTTCATGGATCTTCGTCTCAAAGCCGCAGCAAAGCCAAGGTCACCCAGGCCCAGACGGAAAAATGCCCCACGCAGAATGTCAGGGAACGAGGACCCAGGCTGTCTGCAGACCAGGAGTCCAAGGAACACTTCCTGGTGAGGGGGGCGTTACAGGCCTGCTGTATACACACCAGGCAGGAAGACCACAGGCCGGCTGTATACATCCCACGCCTGGGAGGGAGACCCCACAGGCCGGCTGTATACATCCAACTCTAGGAAGGCATGTAAACACACAATCGCACTGAAACATTGAAAACTAACTCAGATTCAGTGGATTTCGGTAAAGTGCGAAAATGGCTTTATAATTTAAGAAGCGACGTGTCAGAGATGGTTCAATTAAGTTTTTGTCTATAATAAATTCCATACATCTCTGTACATATGTGTGATAAATATAGATGTATGCATAGATGTGGTCAGGTATGTGTGTATATAAGTGGGTGTGTAGAGGCCAGGTGTGGTGGCTCATGCCTGTAATCCCAGCACTTTGGGAGGCCGAGGCGGGTGGATCACGAGGTCAGGAGTTCAAGACCAGCCTGGCCAATATGGTGAAACCCCATCTCTACCTAAAATACAAAAATTAACTGGGCATGGTGGTACGCACCTGTAATCCCAGCTATGTGGGAGGCTGAGGCAGGAGAGCTGCTTGAACTCGGGAGGTGGAGGTTGCTGTGAGCTGAGATTGGGCCACTGCACTCTGGCCTGAGTAACAGAGTGAGATTCCGTCTCAAAAAATTAAAATTAAAAAATAAATGTGTGTGTCTATGTGTTTTCTGTATATATGTATGTGCGCATATAGAATGTGTATATGTGTATGTGTATATATCTATGCGTGAATATGTATATATGTATTTCTATACGTGTGTATATATGTATATGTATGTTTATTTTGTATATGTGTGTATGTGTATACTTGTTTGTATGTATGTAGATACATACATATGCATGTATGTATTTGTGTAGATGCATATGTGTATACATGCATTTATGTATGTATGTGCATAATTATGGTGCATATGTGTGTATATATTTATGTGTGAATAGATGTATTTGTAAACATGGGTATGTATGCACATGTGTGCATGCATGTACATCTGTGCATGTGTATATATGTATGTGTATATATAGTGTATATATGTGTATATGTATATATCTATGTATGAATATGTATATATATATTTCTATGCATGTGTATATATGTATGTGTATGTTTATTTTTTTGTTTATTTTTTTTATTATTATTTTTTTGAGACGGAGTCTCGCTCTGTCGCCCAGGCTGGAGTGCAGTGGCCGGATCTCAGCTCACTGCAAGCTCCACCTCCCGGGTTTATGCCATTCTCTCGCCTCAGCCTCCCGAGTAGCTGGGACTACAGGCGCCCGCCACCTCGCCCGGCTAATTTTTTGTATTTTTTTAGTAGAGACGGGGTTTCACCGTGTTAGCCAGGATGGTCTCGATCTCCTGACCTCGTGATCCACCCGTCTTGGCCTCCCAAAGTGCTGGGATTACAGGCTTGAGCCACCGCGCCCGGCCGTGTATGTTTATTTTGTATGTGTATGTGTATACTTGTTTGTACGTATGTACATACGTATTTGTGTAGATGCATATGTGTATACATGCATTTGTATATGTATGTGCATATTTATCATACATATGTATATATTTATGTGTCTATACATGTATTTGTATATATGGGTATGTGTGCACATATGTGTGCATGTATGTACACCTGCGCATGTGTACATACGTATATACCTGTTGTGTATATGTTTATGTCTGTCATGCCCATAATCCCAGTGCTCTGGGAGGCTGAGGCGGGTGGATCACCTGAGGTCAGGAGTTTGAGGCCAGCCTGGCCAATATGGTGAAACCCCGTCTCCACTAAAAATACAAAAATTAGCCAGGCATGATGGCGGGTGCCTGTCATCCCAGCTACTTGGGAGGTTGAGGCAGGAGAATGGCTTGAACCTGGAAGACGGAGGTAGCAGTGAGCCGAGATGGCACCGCCGCACTCCAGCCTGGGCGACAGAGCAAGACTCTGTCTCAAAAAAAATAAAATAAAATAAAATAGAATAATAAAACAAAATAACATGACACACCAAACATCAGGTTAAAAATAGAAAGTCCAGGCTGGGCGTGGTGGCTCAGGCCTGTAATCTCAGCACTTTGGAAGGCCGAGGTGGGTGGATCACGAGGCCAAGAGATCAAGACCATCCTGGCCAATGGGGTTAGTTTCTACTAAAAATACAAACATTAGCTGGGCGTGGTGGTGGGCGCCTGTAGCCACAGCTACTCGGGAGGCTGAGGCAGGAGAATCGCTGAAACCTGGGAGGCCGAGGTTGCAATGAGCCGAGATCACGCCGTTGCACTCTGGCCTGGTGACAGAGAGAGACTCCGTCTCAAAAAAAAAATGAAATAAAATAAAATAATAAGAAGGAAAAGAAAATAACGTGACAGCAAAGAACAGGTTAAAAACAGAAAGTTGTGGCAGAAATTCAGGTGCTTGGCCTCTGTCTCGAAATCTGGCTGCAGCTATAAAACGTCATCTGAAAATGTTTTGCCTGTATTTTCAACCAGAGACACGTGTGCCTTCCTGTCCCCTCCAGGGAGGGGAGCTCAACTGACTTTATTTTATTTTCATCTCAATGAATGATAGCATGTATTTTGCACCTCCCTTCCCGCCCAGACCTACCTTATAATAGATGCTGTGGGTGACTAAACACCGTCCTTTCAGCTCCCAGCCTTGAAATAAAACGTGCGTTGCCGACGGATGTCTGCCAGCATGATATAATTTGAGTCTTGTTGTTTCAGGGAAGTTTTCTCCCTGCATCACCTGAAAACAAACAAACAAACAAAGGCGGGTTGTGGAGGAAGGAGACGGTTCTGTCTCCATTCATATCTCTGTCACTTCATCTACCAGGCGGATTTGCATTTGGGGACATTTGCACCTGCCCCGAGTGCCTGGTTCACAAAAGAAACGGTAACGTGTAATCTTCTGAGCTGACAATGATGTATGGCTCTGGAGAAAAGCACGACTCAGAAATTCTCCTGCAAGAGCCTTTCTCCGACCCTCGACATGACTTCGCACGTCGAGACATGCACGGCCGTGTCTCCAGACACCACCAAACTCGCGGCCACCTCATTCCACGAGGACTCGAGCCAGACTCATGGCAGCGAGCAACAAAAAGCCGTCCCCGGAGGCTTCGCAGTTCTCCTTTGCACAGAGCCTGGGAGGTCTCTGAGTGACTTCAGAGGGGAGTCAGGGCTGGTACCAACGACGCCCTCTGATCTAGAGGACACATCCTCCGGTTGGGAAATGGCCTCAGTTCTCCCTCTTAAGCGACTGACTTGAAGTAGGATTTGTTTTTTCTTGTTCCTTCCTTCCTTCCTTCCTTCCTTCCTTTCTTTCCTTCTTTTACTTTCTTTCTTCCTTTCTTTCTTTTTCTTTCTTTCTTTCTCTTTCTTTTTATTCTTCTTTCCTTCCTTCTTTCTCTTTCTTTCTTTCTTTCTTTTTCTTTCTTTCTTTCCTTTCTTTCTTTCTCTTCCTTCCTTCCTTCTTTCCTTGCTTCCTTCCCTCCTTCTCTCCCTTTCTTTCTTTTTCTTTATTCTTCCTTTCCTTCCTTCCTTCCTTCCTTCAACCCCCTCCCTCCCTCCTTTCCCCTCTCTTTCTTTCTTTCTTTCTCTTTCTTTCTTTCTTTCTTTTTTCTTTCTTTCTTCTTCTTTCTTTCTTTCTTCCTTCCTTCTTCTTCTTCCTTCCTTCCTTCCTTCCTTCTTCCTTCCTTCCTTCTTCTTTCTTTTTCTTTCTTTTCTTTCTTTCTTTTTCTTCTTTCTTCCTTCTTTCTCTTCTTTCTTTCTTTCTTTTTTTTCTTTCTTTCTTTCCTTTCTTTCTTTCTCTTCCTTCCTTCCTTCTTTCCTTGCTTCCTTCCTCCTTCTCTCCCTTCTTTCTTTTTCTTTATTCTTCCTTCCTTCCTTCTTCCTTCCTTCCTTCAACCCCCTCCCTCCCTCCTTTCCCCTCTCTTTCCTTTCTCTTCTTTCTTTCTTTTTTTTCTTTCTTTCTTTCTTTCTTCTTCTTTCTTTCCTTCCTTCCTTCCTTCCTTCCTTCCTTCCTTCCTTCCTTCCTTCTTCTTTCTTCTTTCTTTCTTTCTTTCTTTCTTTCTTTCTTCTTTTTCTGCTGTTGCAGTAAGCTACTTCTTACCACTTGTCCAAACATTTAGGGAACCTGGCCGGGCATGGTGGCTCACACCTGTCACCCCTGCACTTTAGATTGCTTGAGTTAGGAGTTCCCAGCCAGGCTGGGCAACATAGTGAGACTCTCCCTCTATGTAAAAAAATTACAAAATTAGCTGGGCATGGTGGTGCACACCTATAGTCCCAGTGACTCAGGAGGCTAAAATGAGAGGACTGCTTGAACCTGAGAGGTAGAGGCTGCAGTGAGCTCTGATCATGCCACTGCACTCCAGCCTGGGCAACAGAGCAAGACCCCGTCTCTTAATAATAATAATAATTATTATTATTATACTTCCCAGGGACTATATTATTACTATATTATAAAATATATTATAATATGTACCCTATTATAACATATATAATATATACTCTATTATAATATATAAATATGGTATATATTGTTATATATTAATTCTATATTATTATATAATGTAAATGTTGTATTAAATCTTATATAATTAATATATGAATATAATATATTCATATATTAATAACTATATATAATCATATGTTTTATATATTACATACTAAAATGGGTAATTAAATATATTATATATTAATATGTTAATTATAATACATTAATAATATGCTATTATTAATATTATTATATATTGGCCCAGTGCAGTGGCTCACACCTGCAATCCCAGCACTTTGGGAGGCCGAGGTGGGCAGGTCACCTGAGGTGGGCAGTTCAAGACCAGCCTGACCAACATGGGGAAACCCCGTCTCTACTAAAAATACAAAATTAGCCGGGCGTGGTGGTGCACGCCTGTAATCCCAGCTACTCCGGAGGCTGAGGCAGGAGAACCGCTTGAACCCGGGAAGCGGAGGTTATGGTGAGCTGAGATCGCGCCACTGCACTCCAACCTGGGCAACAAGAGTGAAACTCCATTTCAAAAAGCATATATATACATAATTATATCATAATATAATTATTGTAGTAATGTTATCATATAATAATATATTATGTAATTATTTTATTAATTATTACAAAATTATTCTGTTATAAATTATATTTATTATATAATTATTTTATTATTATAAAATTATTTTATTATAAATTATATCTATTATATAATTATTTTATTAGTCATAAAATCATTTTGTTATAAATTATATTTATTATATAATTATTTTATTATAAATTATATTTACTATAAAATTATATTTATTATAAATTATATTGATTATAAAAGTATTTTATTATAAATTATATTTATTATAAAATTATGTTTATTATAAATTGTTTTATTATAAATTATATTTATTATAAAATTATTTTATTATAATTATATTTATTATATAATTATTTTATTATAAATTATACTTATTATAAAATTATTGTAAAATTATTTTATTAAGTGTTATAAAATATTTAAACTATTTTATAATTATAAGATATCATTATAATATTATTATACAAAACAGCGGTGGAAGGCAAGGATATTTAAGGATGTTTTATGTGGTACAATGAGTCTCCAAAACACAGAGCCACCTCCAGGATAGGAAAGCTCCCACCTCCAGCCCCCTGAAGTGCCCAGAGCCACCCCCTTCCCGGACAATCGTCCCACAGACGCCCGTGAGAGAGATGGCACGGACTTCTCCTGATTCGGGCGCCTTAACTTTCTGTCACTCTCTAATCATTCGGAAGATTCCCAAACCACAGCGTCAAAGGTGTTGGAGCCAGAGCAACCCCCTTGAACAGGGTAAGATGAAGCTGAGACCTTCTGGACTGCGTTCTCAGAAGGTTAAGGCTATTTTTTTTTTTTTTTTGAGACAGAGTCTTGCTCAGTTGCCCAGGCTGGAGTGCAGTGACACGATCTCAGCTCACTGCAACCTCTGCCTCCCGGGTTCAAGCGATTCTCCTGCCTCAGCCTCCTGAGTAGCTGGGATTATAGGCGTGTGCCACCACACCCCACTAAATTTGTATTTTTAGTAGAGACGGGGGTTTCACCTTGCTTACCAGGCTGGTCTTGAACTCCTGACCTCGTCATCCACCTTGGCCTCCCAAAGTGCTGGAATTACACCACACCCTGGTGATTTTGTATTTTTAGTAGAGACAGGATTTCTCCATGTTGGTGAGGCTGGTCTCGAACTCATGACCTCAGGGGATCCGCCTGCCTCGGCCTCCCAGGCTTAAGACCTTCCAAGCCACAGGATGAGATAGGAGGTTGGCACACGATACAGATCGTAAAGACGTTGCTGATAAAACAGCTTGCAGTGAAGAAAGCTGCACAAATCCAACCAAAACGAAGACGGTGATGAAAGTAACCTCAGGTGGTCCTCACTGCTTGTCATACACTAATTCTAATGCATACGCTGCTAAAAGACACGCCCACGCAGCGCCAGGACAGTTTACAGAGTCATAGGCACGCCAGGACGTTACCCTGTATGGCCTCAAAACAGGAGGCGTGAGGCCACGGGCAGTGGCTCACGCCTGTCACCCCAGCACTTTGGGAGGCCGAGGCGGGCGGATCACCTGAGGTCAGGAGATCGAGACCATGCTGGCCAACATGGTGAAATCCCGTCTCTACTAAATATACAAATAAGTAGCCGGGCTTGGCGGCAGGTGCCTGTCATTGCAGCTACTCGGGAGGCTGAGGCAGGAGAATCGTTTGAACCCGGGAGGCGGAGCTTGCGGTGAGCCGAGATGGCACCACTGCACTCCAGCCTGGGCGACAGAGAGAGACTCCGACTCAAAAAACAAAAACAAACAAACTAAGAAAAAAGCAGAAGGTATGAATGATCCAACCCTTGTTTAGCATGTCATCAAGAAATCATCATAAAAATGGGCAATCAGCAGGTCTCCAGGCTGGTCTGTCTATGGAGTGGACATTCTTTTATTCCTCTTTCTTTTTCCTTTCTTTCTTTTTTTTTTTTTTTCCGGCAGAGTTTTTGCTCTTGTTACACAGGCTGGAGTGCAATGGCATGATCTTGGCTCCCTGCAACCTCTCCACCTCCCTAGTTCAAGCAATCCTCCTGCCTCAGCCTCCTGAGTAGCTGGGATGAGAGGCACCTGCCACCACGGCCAGCTAATGCTTGTATTTTCAGTAGAGATGGATTTTAACCATGTTGGCCAGGCTGGTCTCGAACTCCTGACCTCGTGATCCGCCCGTCTCGGCCTCCCAAAGTGCTGGGATGACAGGCGTGAGCCACCGCGTCCGGCCCCAGTTTTGTTATTTAAATATTATGAAACCGAAAAGAGGGGGAGCACAAAAAAAAAAAAACACACAAAAAAACAGCAAAACCAAAACCTGTCCCATGCGTGTTCTCAAGACAAACACGATTTCTCGTATCTAGGGGACTGGATGTGAATTTGCAAAACCGGCTGAGGTGTGACCCTGATCCTTCCTAGAAACGGGGAGGTAAAGCATTGTTTTTTTTTTTTTTTTTTGGTTTTTTGGGTTTTTTTCTCCTTAAAGATCACATTTCAAAGAGGTGGTTCCAGGGTCCTGGAGGAGACTTTCCCGGCCGCCTGACAGGCAAAAGCTCACTCATCCGTTTAAGAGACTTCACATGCATTTGAAAAGGATGAAGAAACGAACTCTGAAAGAAAAAGGTGGGGGCAGGGGAAAGTCTCTTCCCTCTTCCATTATTTCCAGCGGGGAAGGAGCGAGCATCGGAGGGTCAGGGTGTGCTTGTCCTGGGGGAAGCCGCCGTTGGAGTGTCAGGATCTGGGTTTCAGGCTGCAGCTTGATTCGTTTTCTGTGCGGTTCCTTTTGGAGCCAGGACACTGATGTCCTTCTGTTACCGGACACGTCTCCCAGTCCAGACCCCAACAGAGGGTTCTTGGATCTCGCGTAAAACAATTCAGGGTGAGTCCATGGTGCAAAGAGAAAGAAAAGTTTATTAAGAAAGTAGAAGGGCCGGGCTCAGGAGCTCGAGGCAGGTGGATCACGAGGTCAAGAGATCAAGACCATCCTGGCCAACATGGTGAAATCCCATCTCTACTAAAAATACAAAAATTAGCCGGGCGAGGTGGCAGGTGCCTGTCGTCCCAGCTACTCGGGAGGCTGAGGCAGGAGAATGGCGTAAACCCGGGAGGCGGAGCTTGCAGTGAGCTGAGATCCGGCCACTGCACTCCAGCCTGGGCGACAGAGCGAGACTCCATCTCAAAACAAAATAAAAGAAACCCAAAAGAATGCAACCTAGAAGTCCCTGTCCACTTTGTCCTGCCTTTTTTGAGACGGAGTCTCACTCTATCGCCCAGGCTGGAGGGCAGTGGTGACATCTCGACTCACTGCAACCTCAGCCTCCCTGGTTCAAGCCATTCTCCTGCCTCAGCCTCTCAAGTAGCTGGGAATACAGGCGCCCACCACCTCTCCCGGCTAATTTTTGTATTTTTAGTAGAAACAGGGTTTCACCGTGTTAGCCAGGATGGTCTCGATCTCCTGACCTCGTGATCCGCCCGCCTCGGCCTCCCAGAGTGCTGGGATGACAGGCTTGAGCCACCGCGCCCGACTCCCCTTTCCCTTTCTTTCTCCCTCCCAGGGCGACTTCCACAGGCTGCCACTGGCCTGAAAGAGTTCCCAAAACCTACACTGCCCAGGGAACCTGCCAGTGGGAGAAGCAGGAATGACCTCAGATGAATTTCGTCAAAGGCACCCTCATGTCGCTGGAACCCCGAACACAGTGGGACAGAGGACACGCTGAATGGAGTTTTCCCCACAAAGTCATTCGTGAATGTCCAGACCCCCAGGACCTCAGAATGTGACCTGATTTGGAAATAGGATTGTTGGAGAGAAACAGGTGATTCAGGTAAAATGAGGTCACTAGGGTGGGCCCTGATCCCATAGGGCTGGTGTCCTCATAAGAAGAGGAGACGAGGACACAGACACACACAGAGGGACGAGCCTGTGAGGACACAGGGAGAAGACAGCGTCTCCAAGCCCAGGAGAGAGGCCTCAGGAGGGACCAGCCCTGCCCACACCTGGATCTCAGACGTCCAGCCTCCAGGACTGTGGGAGAATCAAAGTCTGTTGTTTACAATCCACCCAGTCTGTGGCACTTTGCTAGGGAAGCTGCAGCAGAGACTCATAGAGGGTACCAATGAATGGTCGTCGTCTCTTGGATACACATTAAAATTGCTTGTTTTTTTTTTTGCGGGGGGGCAATATATTGAGACCCCACCTCTGTGAGAACAAACACATTACAACCTATGTGACCCGCACCGACAAATCTCAAAACATCTTTCAGGTAGAAAGAAGCCACAGCTGTAAGGCCGGGCGCGGTGGCTCAAGCCTGTCATCCCAGCACTTTGGGAGGCCGAGACGGGCGGATCACGAGGTCCGGAGATCGAGACCATCCTGGCTAATACGGTGAAACCCCGTCTCTACTAAAAAATACAAAAAAATTAGCCGGGCGAGGTGGCGGCGCCTGTAGTCCCAGCTACTCGGGAGGCTGAGGCAGGAGAATCGTTTGAACCCGGGAGGCGGAGCTTGCAGTGAGCCGAGATCGCGCCACTGCACTCCAGCCTGGGCGACAGAGCGAGACTCTGTCTCAAAGTAATAAAATAATTAAATAAAATTTTAGAAATGGATCAATAAGTGACTAGAGCCCCTCCTGGTTTTAGCTCATCTCCAAAGATGAGCAAAGGAGGGATGAGTTATGTTCCCACCATGGTCCCAAGAGACCCCTGTGTCCTGCACCCCAGGGACGCCAGAAGTCATGGCTTGGTTTCCCGCTGTTCTCACCAAAAATAACCCGATCCCAGGACCTCCCTTTGAAATCCTGGAAACTGGCCGGGCGCGGTGGCTCAAGCCTGTCATCCCAGCACTTTGGGAGGCCGAGGCGGGCGGATCATGAGGTCAGGCGATCGAGACCATCCTGGCTCACACATCAAAACTCCGTCTCTACTAAAAAATAGAAAAAGATTAGCCAGGCCTGGTGGCAGGTACCTGTCGTCCCAGCTACTTGGGAGGCTGAGGCAGGAGAACGGCGTGAACCCAAGAGGCGGAGCTTGCAGTGAGCTGAGATCGGGCTAGTGCACTCCAGCCTGGGCGATACACCGAGACTCTGTCTCAAAATAAAAAAAAAAAAGAAACCCTGGAGAAAAAAAAAATCAGGACGGTTCACGGAGTCCCCACTGCTACACAGATCTCTTCTTTGGAGCGAGGATGAATTTTAAGTGATCCCAAGAAAAAGAGATTTTTGTGACACCCCACGGCCCCCTGGGATCACCGAAAATCTGGCACTGCAGGGCGGTCGCCACCGTCTCCCTAAGGGCGCTGCCAGCATCCTGGGCGGGAGGGGATGGAGAGGCATGAACTTGCCACTGATGGAAATCGAAACAGGACACTGCGTCGTGGTCAGAATGACAAGCAAATCAGACTCCGCACGTTTAACTGTCTCTGTGCACAGAAATGCAACGGGGAGTTTTTTCTCCTGTTGCCTCCAAGTGAATAAGGGCCTTGGGGAACCTCCTGCACCTGCCTGATGCCTGTGCAGACGCCGCTAACAAACGCTACTCACCTGTGACAGGTGCACACCGGTCTCCGGCTGGCTGGACGTCTGGAGGGCAGCGGCGGTCCTGCCTCCTGTGGCCTCCTGTCTCTACTAAAAACACAAAGTGAGCAGGCAGGGTGCGATGGCTCACGCCTGTAATTCCCCCTCCTTCTTTTTTTTTTTTTTTTTTAAGCTTTATTTATTTTTTTGAGACAGAGTCTCACTCTATCACCCAGGCTGGAGTGCAATGGCCGGATCTCAGGTCACTGCAAGCTCCGCCTCCCGGGTTCACGCCATTCTCCTGCCTCAGCCTCCCGAGTAGCTGGGACTACAGGCGCCGCCACCTCCCCTGGCTAGTTTTTTGTATTTTTTAGTAGAGACGGGGTTTCACCGTGTTAGCCAGGATGGTCTCGATCTCCCGACCTCGTGATCCGCCCGTCTCGGCCTCCCAAAGTGCTGGGATGACAGGCTTCAGCCACCGCGCCCGGCCAATTCCCCTTCCTTCTTTCTTTCCTCCTGCGTATTGCCCAGAAATCGCCAGAAAGCTGCCACCCGTGTACGGACACAAATAACATTTTCTCCAGGGGCCACGCTGGGTGCGTTTCAGCCAACCCCACTGCCTTCTTTCTAAAGAGTGATCTGGAAGGGATATCCTGATACTTCATTTATTCAGGATACGACGGATTCTTTTTCTTTCTTTTTTTATTTTTATTTTTATTTTTTTTGGCTCTCTTGCCTTCCAAGATGACAGGGAGGCTCTGTCAAGCATCGTGATTGTCCGTGAATGAGTGAGTCTCATTGTTCCGCCCGGTTCTGCCTTCGAGGCAGGCTCCTCGCTGCCCCCACGCAGAGGTCAGGGGCCACCTGCTAAATCACGTAATATCCCGAATCCCAGGTGAACGACGCGGTGGAGGAACGGCTGCTAATGATGCAAGCGGGACCGGCGTGAAACGCGGGCCCTAAATTGCAATTGTGGGAATGATGGATGGCGTGTCTAATGAGCGCATTATTGCCACCGGTGACCTTCCGGGCTGAAGGCCGTTTCAATACAAGCTACATCTCTCAGGCGGCCGGTGGGAGGGCCTCGTACACGTGTGTGTGGTGTGTGCGCACCTGTGCGTGCCCGCGTGTGCCCGTGGGCGTCTGTGATGCGTGCACCTGCCTGTGTCCTCTCTCTCTCTCCCGAGCTTGTCTCGGATTCTTTCAACCGCCGCACGGGCAATGCCACGCTGACCGCATGGGTCATCTGAGGAACACCCTTCGTTACAGCCTTTTCATCCACCTGTGCTGAAAACGCCCCAGGCAGAAAAGACACACAGGGTTAAAGTTGAGTTCCCGGGCGTGCGTGTCCTCCTCCTCCGTGGTAGCAAAACACCAAAACGGATGGGAGAGAACGGGGGTGTCTCCGGGAAGCTCTTCTGGTGGCTGAAGCCCGGGCTGAAAGAGGAACCCAGGGGAAGGACACAGGAGGGTGGTGTCTGCAGCCTGTTTCCTGTATGGGTGGCACTGAGGGCCTTGGAGGGTGGTGTACGCACCTGTTTCCTGTATGGGTTGCACTGAGGAACTTGGAGGGTGGGGTCTGCAGCCTGTTTCCTGTATGGTTTGCACTGAGGGACTTGGAGGGGGGTGTCTGCAGCCCGTTTCCTGTATGGTTTGCACTGAGGGCCTTGGAGGGTGGGGTCTGCAGCCTGTTTCCTGTATACACTGAGGGACTTGGAGGGGGGTGTCTGCAGCCCGTTTCCTGTATGGTTTGCACTGAGGGACTTGGAGGGTGGTGTATGCACCTGTTTCCTGTATGGGTTGCACTGAGGTAACTTGGAGGGTGGGGTCTGCAGCCTGTTTCCTGTATGGGTGGCACTGAGGGCCTTGGAGGGTGGTGTATGCACCTGTTTCCTGTATGGGTGGCACTGAGGGACTTGGAGGGTGGTGTATGCACCTGTTTCCTGTATGGGTGGCACTGAGAGAACTTGGACGGTGGTGTATGCACCTGTTTCCTGTGTGGTTTGCACTGAGGGACTTGGAGGGTGGTGTATGCACCTGTTTCCTGTGTGGTTTGCACTGAGGGACTTGGAGGGTGGTGTATGCACCTGTTTCCTGTGTGGTTTGCACTGAGGGACTTGGAGGGTGGGGTCTGCAGCCTGTTTCCTGTATGGGTGGCACTGAGGGACTTGGAGGGTGGCGTCTGCAGCCTGTTTCCTGTATGGGTGGCACTGAGGTAACTTGGAGGGTGGGGTCTGCAGCCTGTTTCCTGTATGGTTTGCACTGAGGGACTTGGAGGGTGGCGTCTGCAGCCTGTTTCCTGTATGGTGGCACTGAGGGACTTGGAGGGTGGTGTATGCACCTGTTTCCTGTATGGGTTGCACTGAGGGACTTGGAGGGTGGCGTCTGCAGCCTGTTTCCTGTATGGGTTGCACTGAGGGCCTTGGAGGGTGGCGTCTGCAGCCTGTTTCCCGTATGGTTTGCACTGAAGGACTTGGAGGGTGGCGTCTGCAGCCTGTTTCCTGTATGGGTGGCACTGAGGGGCCTTGGAGACAGACCTTTCAGCTGGACGTTTGCACCTCTGACGTTGCATTATCTGCACGTAGGGTCCACACAGCTCCATGAGGTGCTTTCGGAAAGCCCCAGCGCCCCGTGACCAGAGTTCACATCGCACAACTCATCACGCCCACCTGCGCCAAGCTGCGGAACGAGAAGCAGGTCACGGAAGCCCTCTGAAGGGTCAGGTCCAAGTTCCCAGGCTGCCAGAAGAGCCACGTCTCAAAGAAGTCGGGCTTCACCAAGTTCCATGCGGGAGAACGTGAAGACATGGGGGCGGAGAAGGAGCTCATCCCAGATGGCTGTGGGGTCGAGGGCATCCCCAGTCGTGGGGACAAGTGGCGGAGTCTCGCTCTGTCGCTCAGGCTGGAGTGCGGTGGCGCCATCTCGGCTCCCAGCAACCTCCACCTCCCACGTTCATAGCCGTTCTCCCGACTCAGCCTGGGATTGCAGGCGTGAGGTATTTTTTTTTTTTTTTTTTTTGAGGCAGAGTCTCGCTCTGTCGCCCAGGCTGGAGTGCAGTGGCCGGATCTCAGCTCACTGCAAGCTCCGCCTCCCGGGTTCTCGCCATTCTCCCGCCTCAGCCTCCCGAGTGGCTGGGACGACAGGCGCCCGCCACCTCGCCCGGCTAGTTTTTTGTATTTTTTTTAGTAGAGACGGGGTTTCACCATGTTAGCCAGGATGGTCTCGATCTGCTGACCTCGTGATCCGCCCGTCTCGGCCTCCCAAAGTGCTGGGATTACAGGCAGGCATGAGGTATTTTGTGTGTGTGTGTGTTACGTACATTTTACTACAACTGAGAAACACCGGGTGCCGGACACCGTGGTTGACGCCTGTCATTCCAGCACTTTGGGAGGCTGAAGCAGGCGGATCCGTTGAAGTCAGGCGTTGAAGACCAGCCTGGCCAACACGGTGAAACCCCATCTCGACGAAAACACGGAGGGAAACGCGTCAGGACGTGGCAGATTCAGGGAAGGACACGGTACGATTTTGTGGCTGGCAACGGGGTGCTTTCCAGGGAACCTCCACTCCCGGAATGGAGACATCCGTGCCGACGACTCCATGGTCACTGCCATCTGTGCGTAAACCGCTCCTGACACGTGTTCGACGGGATTACGTGAAAGCAACGGGGTCGTGATTGATCACGTAATGTCCCAGCCCTGTGGCTCATCTATCACCAGGAGTATATTCATTATTCAAAGGAACTCCCTTCTGTAAGAATCGATGTCGGCAACGAAGCCACAAGACGTCCAATCCTCTGCGGACTCCGACAACATCATAAAAGACGAATGCTAAATCCCCTCCACCCGTGATCAGCGGCATAATAAGACCCATTTATTTACCTGTCAAAGCCCTGGCACGATTTCATTTTACAGAAGGATAATGGAATACATTTTCGAGTCCTTATTTTATCGTTGCACAAAACGACTTGTGCGTGTTTTAAAGGAGTCGTGAACGCTGAACTGTGACACCGACGTTTATGGGTCGACAGCTCCGTCCAGGGTGAAGGGCAGAATCTAACACAGATGTTCGCCCGCACGGCAGGGCCTTAAAGATGGTCACTGGGGTGCAGTCCAGCTGGGAGAACCCCGAATCTCTGAGAACTCCAAAACCCTGTTCAGAGTCATCGTCTTTGCTTTATTTATTATAATGTTTTGTATGTTGTATTTTTTTTGTAGAGACGGGGTCTTGCTATGTTGCCCAGTCTCAAGAGATTCTTCCAATCAGGCTCCCAGTTAGCTGGGATTATGCGCCCAGGCCCCCTCACCCACCTCATTTTATTTTATTTTATTTTGTTTTGGGGAGACAGAGTCTCGCCGTGTCGCCAGCCTGGAGGGCAGTGGCATGATCTCGGCTCACGGCAACCTCCGCCTCTCAGGTTCAAGAGATTCTCCTGCCTCAGCCTCTCCTGAGTAGCTGCGATGACGGGTGCCTGCCACCACACCCAGCTAATTTTTGTATTTTTTGCAGAGACAAGGTTTCATTATGTGGGCCAGGATGGATCTCTTGATCTCGTGATCTGCCCACCTCGGCCTCCCAAAGTGCTAGGATGATAAGCATGAGCCACCGTGCCCAGCCACAATCTTTGTTTTTTTTTTTTTTTTTTGAGACGGAGTCTCACTCCGTTGCCGGGGCTGGAGTGCAGTGGCGCGATCTCAGCTCACTGCAAGCTCCGCCTCCCGGGTTCCCGCCATTCTCCTGCCTCAGCCTCCAGAGTAGCTGGGACTACAGGCGCCACCACCTCGCCCGGCTAGTTTTTTGTATTTTTTTAGTAGAGACGGGGTTTCACCGTGTTAGCCAGGATGGTCTCGATCTCCTGACCTCGTGATCCGCCCGTCTCGGCCTCCCAAAGTGCTGGGATTACAGGTTTGAGCCACCGCGCCCGGCCAATCTTTGTTTTAATACACCTGCTGTCGTCCATGAGGCTTGCATGACGCAGCTCTTGGTAAACCGCAGCCCAATAAAACCTGAAGTCGTCTCATTCCTTGTCCCTGTTTTCCTCGTAATTTACCTCGAGTGAAATGCAGGAAAAAAAAAGAGAGCGAGAGACCATCAACACGTACCCAACACATGACATTTGTTCACTGTGATTCTTGTTACGGGACCATGAGGTTCAAATGGTCACTGCACAGTAACAGACCAAGATGCCGAGACAGCAGGTTTTGCAGCAGAGAGAACGTTCGGTGACCGCCAGGCCGATGACTGAGGAGATGGAAGGAGACCTTCCAATCGCCCTCCCGGAGGAGTTCTGGGCTGCAGTTTTTCACAGGATGGTGGAAGGCGAGGGGCTGGAAAATCAGGGCCATTGATTCCAGCAGCTGCTTCATGGATACAGAGGACTCGGAAGACCCTCTCCAAAGGGAAAACGTAACCCTTCCCAGTGCTTCAGCTGTCATCTGTAGAGGAGGGAAACTGGAATCTCGGGTCTTTGTGGCTCTAGGACAATGGGCACCAACAGTATGAGGAAGCAGGTCAGAGAGGAATGGCTCTGTTCCATTTCTCCCCCTCCCTCCTTCCCTGGCTAGTTGCACAACAGGTTTCAGGAGTTCCGTGGACACTGAACCCAGGTTTAGCATCTACTAAGCAATGCCTGAGGCAAGAAAAATTGCTTTTTGTCCTTTGTGTCTGGGATGGCTCCCATAGTGTTTAAGGAAAGGAACCTCCCAGCGAAAATATCTACAAAACGGAAAGCACTTTCCGCATCCCAGGTTGTGTTTGTTTTTTGAGATAGGGTCTGACTCTGTCGCCCAGGCTGGAGTGCAGCGGCGCCATCTCGGCTCACTACGAACTCCGCCTCCCGGGCTCAAGCGATTCTCCTGCCTCAGCCTCCATGTAGCTGGGATGACAGGTGCCCACCACCACGCCCGGCTAATGTTTGTATTTTTAGTAAAGACGCAGTTTCACCCTGTTGGCCAGGCTGGTCTCGAACTTCTAACCTCAGGTGATGCACACATCTCGGCTTCCCAAACCTATGAGTATTTTGTTCTTGTTGTTGTGTTTTTTGTTGTCTTTTTTTTTTTAAGACAGAGCCTCGCTTTGTCATCCAGGCTACAGTGCAGTGGCGCGATCTCCGCTCACGGCAGGCTCCGCCTCCCGGCTCAAGCGATTCTCCTGCCTCAGCCTCCCGAGTAGCTGGGATGACAGGCACCTGCCACCACTCCCAGTTAATTTTGTATTTTTAGTAGAGACGGGGTTTCACCGTGTTAGCCAGGCTGGTCTCAAACTCCGCCTCGGCCTCCCAACGTGCTGGGATGACAGGTGTGAACCACCACCCCAGTTTGGATCAGAAAATATAGCAACGCTCTCTCTGAACTTGCAGAAATAAAACGATCCTCAAAATCCCATGTTTTCAATAAGCAGTAACCGACATATTTTAATATGCTACAGGGAAAACTGTGTTTAAGACAGTTTACTTCTGCAAAAAAATTGTATCTTAAGTTCTGGGATACACGGGCAGAACGTGCAGGTTTGTTACGTAGGTAGACATGTGCCATGGTGGTTTGCTGCACCTGTCAACCTGCCATCTAGGTGTTAAGCCCCACATGGATTAGGTATTGGTTAGCATGAAGAGAGCACCCTAAGGCTCTCCCTCCCCTAGCCCCCCAACCCCTGACAGGCCCCGGTGTGTGATGTTCCCCTCCCTGTGTCCACGTGTTCTCATTGTTCAACTCCCACTTATGAGTGAGAACATACAGTATTTGGTTTTCTGTATCTGTGTGAGTTTGCTGAAAAGGATGGTTTCCAGCTTCATCCATGTCCCTGCAAAAGACAGGAACTCATCCTTTTTCATGGCTGCATAGTATTCCACGGTGTCTGTGTGCCACATTTTCTTGATCCAGTCTGTCACAGATGGACATTTGGGTTGGTTCCAAGTCTTTGCTATGGTGAATAGTGCCGCAATAAACATACGTGTGCATGTGTCTTTGTAGTAGAATAATTTATAATCAGCCCAGAAGGACTCGCCTACCTCATTTGTATGTTAAACAAAGCGAAAAAATAATCAGAATAAAATTAAAATAATAAAGGAGACAGACTTTACGGTGGCAGATCTGTTTGAATAGGTGTTTGGGTTTTGTGGCTGGTTTTCTTTCTCTCCCCTCCCCGTCCAATTTATTGCTGAAATCAGCCGGTTAAATGGTGGCTCAAGAAGTCAGCCTCCCTGCCACGCAATTATCTCTTCCTTTCCTAACCAGAAACAACAGGTGTCCACCAAGTCTGCAAAGAACATAGAGAAAAAAATATAATATATATATATATATATCCGGTCGTTTAAAAATTGTAAATCTAGGCCGTATGAATTTCAACCAGACGTGCTTCAGCTGAGGGGCAGGCTGGCTGAGTACCAGGCAACGGTTTCCAGCACTAAGGGCAAGAACTAGGTCTCTCATTATATCGCCTTCGCAGACCGTTATCCCAGGAAATCTTCTCGCTTTAACGTGCGGCTTGCCCGTTAATGACAGTCGCCTTCCCCAAAGTCAAAGCGATTTTGCGAAAAGGACTGTGTGACACTGTTTGCTGCATTTAGGGGACTGCATTATTCAGAACAAATCTTAAAGAGAGGAACAGATTCCAGACGTAAATATGCTCATTATTTTAGATCCGAGTCATCTTCGGTGGCAACAACAACAAAGAAAACACAATTATTAAAGCAACCTTTTGGGGATCATTTGTCTGTGATTTTTTTTTTCCAGCTTCCTTTCTTTTCCTTAAAATCTGACAGACCCTCGGAGCTCTGGAGAAACGCCGGCTTGCGGTCGGTGCACGGTACCTTCGTTGCATTTGACATTATTTATTTTCCGTGAAAACCCTGCACTTTCCACTCCATTCACCGAAGATGTCAAGAATCACAAAGACCGGAGACGGCACACAGTGCCAGTGTCCCCAGCTCGCCTCATTCATGCCATCCGCTGTCCCTGTTTAGCCTAGTTTCTGAGAACATTAAAATGAAAGCAGACGTCTCTGCCCTCCCCAGACTGCAGATGTGTCCGACCCACAGAGGTACAAAGGGTTCGACATCACTCTGCCGTCTGGGGCCATTCAACCCTTCCCGGCACCGCTGTGTTCATTGCACCTGCTGCCCAGAGCTGGAAAGTTGGGTCTGGGCAGCAAGTGTGGTGGCTCTTCTGAAATAGGTGTGCCAACATTAAAGTGATTCGTTCCACCCCACTGCCACCCCTGGAAGGGAAGACGCCTCTTTCAGGCCCCCCACGTGCCTGCAGAGCGAGCGAAATGACAGAATCCGTGCAAGCCACGGACTGTCTCGCACTCAGCTCCCTCCTGGAAACAGTCCAGGCCTTGCAAACCCGGCCTGGAACTCGCCTCCAGCTCTGGGCTCAGGGATGAATCCCACCAGGCAAGGAAGCCGCCCTGTGGATGCTCTGAGCCCTGGTCCCTCTCGTTCCTCAATGCCACCTCTGGGGTACCTGGTGGAGACCTTCGCAATGTGCAGGACTTTCCAGACACTGCCTAAGAGAAGGTGCTGGCCGGGAGCGGCAGCTGACACCCCTCTCATCCCAGCATTTAGGGAGGCTGAGACGGGAGGATCGCCGGAGCCCAGGAGGTCGAAGCAATCGTGAGCTGTGATCACACTTTTAAATATATATAACATAAATTTATATATTATATATTAAATATATACAAATTTGTATATAATATATAATATATATAATATATATAAAATATAAATTTATATATATTATATAAATATATAAATATATAATATAAATTTATATATAATATATAAATATATATAATATATATAAAAATAAATTTATATATAATATAAATATATATTATATAATATAAATAATATATAAATAGTATAATATATATATTATAAATATTATATATAAAATATAATATATAAAATATAAATAAATATATATAATATATAAAATATAAATTTATATATTTTATATAAATATATAAAATATAAACATATATTTATATATATAATATATAAAATATAAACATATATTTATATATAAATATATATAAAATATAACATATATTATATATAATATATATAAAATATAAACATATATTTATTTTTATATATATTATATTTTATATAAATATATAATATATAAAATATATAAAACATATTTTATATATAAATATTATATAATATAAATATATATAATATATAAAACATATTTTATATATAAAATATATTATATAATATATAAATATATAATATATAACTATAATATATAATATATAAATATAATATATAAAATATAAATATATGAAATATATAATATATAAATACATATTCTATATAAAATATATTCTCTATATAAAATATATTATTTTATATAGAGAATATGTATTTATATATTTATATAAATATGTATTTATATATTTATATAATATATATAACATTAAAACTATACATATACCCACACACACATATATATATTTTGTGGTTTTCTTAAAGAGAGTTGTTATTTAAGACCTGGTCATAAAAACAAAAAGAGGCTGGGCGCGGTGGCTCACGCCTGTAACCCCAGCACTTTGGGAGGCCGAGGCGGGCGGATCACGAGGTCAGGAGATCGAGACCATCCTGGCTAACACGGTGAAATCCCGTCTCTACTAAAAAAAAAAAAAAAAATACAAAAAAACTAGCCGGGCGAGGTGGCGGGCGCCTGTCCTCCCAGCTACTCCGGAGGCTGAGGCAGGAGAATGGCGTGAACCCGGGAGGCGGAGCTTGCAGTGAGCTGAGATCCGGCCACCGCACTCCAGCCTGGGCGACAGAGCGAGACTCCGTCTCAAAAAAAAAATAAAAATAAAAATAAAAATAAAAAAAATAGCAAGGTGTGGGCCGGGCACGGTGTCTCACGCCTGTCATCCCAGCGCTCTGGGAGACCGAGGCGGGCGGATCACTTAAGGTCAGGAGTTCGAGTCCAGCCCGGCCCAGTTGGTGAAACCCCGTCTCTACTGAAAATACAAAAATTAGCCGGGTGTGTGTGCTGACGGGCACGTAGAATCCCAGCTACTTAGGAGGCTGACACGGGAGAATGGCGTGAACCCAGGAGGCAGAGGTTGCAGTGAGCCGAGATCGCACCACGGCACTCCAGCGTAGCCAACAGACCCTGCCTCCAAAATAAATAAATAAATAAATAGGCAGGCATGATGGCACGCACCTGCAGTCCCAGCTACTCGGGAGGCTGAGGCACGAGAATCACTTGAACCCGGGAGGCGGAGGTTGCAGTGAGCCGAGATCACGCCACTGCCCTGCAGCCTGGGCGACAGAGCAAGATGTTGTCTCAAACAAATAAAATAATAAAATGAAAATAACTATTGGGAATACAGAACACAAGGGCCCACGACATCGCTGGCCTGTGGATTTTGAGTGGAACAACTTGTGTTTGTTCTCAGCACCTCACACGTCAACACACACACCCCTCCCTGCTCCCGGCCTCTGTGTCCCTCCGTCTCTGACACACACACACACACATACACACACAAAGTATGTGGTGCTTTCTCCTGTCAGTCCCCGGGTACTCCAACGAGACCGTAGGAAACGTGAACACGTACGTGATCGATTCTGACAGTTCTTGGCAGCCGGGAAGCTGAGCCCTGGCAAAGCTTCTCTCTCTCCCCATCCAAGATTGAGTTTGGACTGAAACGCAGTCCTCATTTAAGCAGCAATTAAAGCGCCTTATAGACTGCTACAGAATGGTGATTAATGCAAAGAGTCTGGTTTAATGAGGATATTAAGTAAACTGCGGCTTAAAATGTCCATTTATCATCCACGGGTCCCTAATTGCCTTCCCGTGCGGCCGGCACCAGCGTTTTCAGGACGCACGACGTTCCATGAGCGCGGCCGTTGCAAAGGCCATAAATCAAGCCGGCGGATTTTCAGCGAATTCTGAGGGAGGCTGAACGGAACCCGTGGCACGTCAAGTGGGTCGCCCTGAGCTCACACGACCACTTCGGGATGCAGAACACGGGACCTCGGGAAGGGAGTCCGGCCCCAGCTGTCCGCCGGGGAACACGGGGATGTCCAGAGCCAGGCCAAGGCGCTACTCCCCAGGCACTGTGAGGACCCAGACGGGCAACCGCAGCAGCACGATCCGCTGGTGTGTTCAGGACACAGCTGTCGTCCCTCACTCACAACGGCAGGGACATTTGGTTTCACCCCAGGGAAAGAGGGAGCCACGGAAGGTTCTTGAGCAGGTGACGACGACAAGCAAGAAGGGTTTCTGTTCTCACACAGCAAGTTGCACCTGAACAAGGCGAAGAGAAAGGTTTATTTTCTGTGAGGAAGGGCGACCCCCAAAATGTGGGGGTTGAAGCTCTCCTCCCCCAGGGACTTAAGAGTGTAACTGGATTTGGAGATAGATCTTCAAAGAGGTGACTAAGGTAACAGGAGGTCACTGGGGAAGGTTCTCATCCAACAGGACTCGGCTGAGGCCTCAGGAGGAACCAGCCCTGCCCACACCTGGATCTCAGACCTCCAGCCTCCAGGACTGTGGGAGAATCAAGTTCTCTGGCTTAAGTCCCCTGGTGTATGGGATTTCGTGATGACACAGGTGCAGCAGAGACTCATCCACATACGTAAATATTTGAACGTCACTTGAACATGTCCCAACTCTCTAGAACACGGACTCGTATTCGAAACGCCGCCCCCTGTGACACTTTTTAAAACTCCTCGAAGTCCCTAGTAATACTTAACTTGGATCTGAGTTCTATACACTGAGGCGTTTCCAACTCACTTCATTTTTAAATGTGTGCCCCTCCTACCTTTCTAGAATTTTAGAATCCTTGACAGTTCAGGGCCTTCCCAAGTCTGAGTCTATCATTCAAGGAGGAGTAACAGGGCCTTCCAACAAAAAAAACTAGAGATGAAGGGCCAGGAAGGAGTCTCACGATCATTCTCTACTTTTTGAGGGACAGAAAGGCAGTTGTTCCGATTACGTATTTGGTCAAGCACCTGCTAATTGTGAAAATGGCCTGAATGTTGGCCGGGCACGGTGGCTCACGACTGTCATCCCAGCACTTTGGGAGGCCGAGGCAGGTGGATCGCCTGAAGTCAGCAGTTGGAGACCAGCCTGGCCAACATGGTGAAACCCCGTCTCTACTGAAAATAAAAAATATATTAGCCAGGTGCAGTGGTGGCACCTGTCATCCCAGCTACTCGGGAGGCTGAGGCAGGAGAATTGCTTGAATCCAGGAGGTGGAGGTTGCAGTGAGCCGAGATCGCGCCACTGCACTGGAGCCTGGGCGACAGAGCAAGACCCAGTCTCAAAAAAAAAAACAAAAAACAAAACAAAACAAAAAAGGCCAGGTGCGGTGGCTCACACCTGTAATCCCAGCACTTTGGGAGGCCGAGGTGGGTGGATCACAAGGTCAAGAGTTTGAGACCAGCCTGGCCATGTGATGAAACCTCATCCTACTAAAAATACAAAAATTAGCCAGGCGTGGTGGCAGGTGTCTGTAGTCCCAGCTACTCGGGAGGCTGAGGCAGGAGAATCGCTTGAACCCGGGAGGCGGAGCTTGCAGTGAGCTGAGATCGCACGACTGCTCTCCAGCCTGGGCGACAGAGCAAGACTCCGTCTCAAAAAAAAAAAAAATATTTCAATCATCATCTTTATTTCTTTTTTAAATCATGGCAACTTTCACTTTGGATTCAGGATGTACATGTGACGCTGACGTTTGGGATATGAAGGATTCTGCTACCCGGGTACTGAGTGTAGCACCTGATAGTTTGTTTTTCCACCCTGGCCTCCATCCCTCCCTCCCCCGTCTAGCAGACCCCAGTGTCTCCCTCCTATAAGACCAAGTAGCATTGGATTTTCTGTTTTTTGCTTAGAGTAAGGGCCTCCAGCTGCATCTGTATTTCTGCAGAGGACACGATTTCATCCTTTTTCATGGCTGTGTAGTATTCCATTCTGGACCATATATATATATATATATTTTTTTTTTTTTTTTTGAGACGGAGTCTCGCTCTGCCGCCCAGGCTGGAGTGCAGAGGCGCGATCTCGGCTCACTGCAAGCTCCGCCTCCCGGGTTCACGCCATTCTCCTGCCTCAGCCTCCGGAGTAGCTGGGACTACAGGGGCCCGCTACCTCGCCCGGCTAGTTTTTTTGGTGTGTTTTTAGTAGAGACGGGGTTTCACCGTGTTCGCCAGGATGGTCTCGATCTCCTGACCTCGTGATCCGCCCGCCTCAGCCTCCCAAAGTGCTGGGAGGACAGGTGTGAGCCACCACGTCTGGCCTTTTTATTTTATTTTATTTTATTTTTTTGAGACAGAATCTTGCCCAGACTGGAAGTACAGTGGCACAATCTCAGTTCACTGCAATGTCCGCCTCCCGATTTCAAATGATTCCCCCACCTCAGCCTCCCAAGTAGCCAGGGTTCCAGGTGTCAGGTGTGTACCACCACACTCGGCTACTATTCTTTTTTTTTTTTTTTTTTTTTTTTGAGCCATAGTCTCACTTTTGTTGCCCAGGCTGGAGTGCAATGGCACGATCTTGGCTCGCTGCAACCTCCATGTCCCGGATTTAAGTGATTCTCCTGCCTCAGCCTCCCGAGTAGCTGGGATGACAGGCACCTGCCACCACGCCCGGCTAATTTTTTCGTATTTTTAATAGAGACGAGGTTTCACCATGTTGGCCAGGCTGGTCTTGAACTCCCGACCTCAAGTGATCCGCCCTCCTCGGCCTCCCCAAAGTGCTGGGATGACAAGTGTGAGCCACCGCGCCCGGCCCCCCAGGGATCAGATTTTTTAAGAACCCTGTGGTGGGTGGTGGGTACGTCAGTGAGCGGAAGTCCTGATTGGTGAGAGGTGAAATCTTCTCGCACTGAGTCTGTTCCTGGGTGCTGACCACAGGATCAGATGCGTCAGTTTATTCCTCTGGGTGGGGTCAGGTGATCCATCAAGTACATTGTGTGACAAATATCTCAAGCACCAATCTTAGCAGCTGTGTAGGGAGGATCAGAGTCTTGTAGCTGAAACCATCATTTCTAATCTTGGGGTTAACCTGTTGGTGTGGTAAAGGCAATCTCATCCCAGGCAAGAACGAGACCTGTTGCGGGAAAGGGTTCTCATCCTCTCGGTTTTAACCACGATAAACTAAGTTCCTTGCAAGGTTCGTTCATCCTGTGCCCAGGAATGAATAAGGACAGCTTGGCTGTTAGAAGCAAGATGGGGTGGTCTATGTTGACTGGGCTGGTCTCGAACTCCTGACCTCATGATCCACCCTCCTCGGCCTCCCAAAGGGCCAGGATGACAGGCGGGAGCCACCACGCCTGGCTTCAAGACTCCTTCTCATCCCCAGCTCTTCCTAGAGCACCACATGTGCCTCGCCCTCCCTCCCCAGTTATTCCTCCTCTGGCCCCACTCCCGGGGTGTCCTGGGGAAGTCACCCGGCCACGGCTGGGGCTGGAGACAGCAGGTACCACAGTCTCAGAAGGAGAGAGCAGTGACGGCCCATGGGTGCCCGAGGGTTACTCTGCAACAGAGCCTCCTCTTCGGGGAATGGACTTCGAGGAGCAGGTGCAAAGGTGAACACGGCCCACTACGGCGTATCTGCTTCGGACACACACATCCCGCAAACCTAGGACGGGCAAGGATGGGAGGACCGGGCAGTGACGTCACTCCCCAGGCGCAAAACAAAGCAAAGGCAGACACACATGCAGGCGTATGCACACACAGGTACACAGACACACAGAAACAGGTACCCACAGACGCACACAGGCGTGGGCACACACACAGAAACATGTACACACATGTCCACAGGCACATCCACAGTCACACAGTCACAGGCATGCACACGTGTGCACACAGACACACATGCAGGCATATGCACCACAGATACACAGAAACACGTATACATACGTACACAGGCATACCTACACTCACACACACATATACGGACATGTGTGTGCACACACAGGCATACGCACACGCATACAAACATGTACACACCTATGTCCCTAAGCACGCCCACACGCACACTCTCATGTGCACACAGGCATATGCACACACAGATACACAGAAACACGCACACATACGTGCACAGGCATGCCCACACTCACATGCATGCACACGCACACAGGTGTATGCACAGACACACAGAAACGTGCACACACATCAACGCAAAGGCATGTTCCTACTCACACAGACACACATACAGGTGCACGCACAGAGACACAGAAACGTACGCACATCAATGCACAGGCATGTTCACACTCAGACACAGACCTACACTCACACGCATGCCCCGAGACACACACAGGCATATACACACACGGACACACATATATACACACACACGGACACACACATAGAGACACATGCAGGTGCCACACACAGATGCACACACACGGGCCCGTGTGCACGCACGGACCCACATAGACGCACGCGGACACCACGCACACCTGCGCACACACGTGCACACACACATAGGGACACACCCACGCACCCTCACGCTGCACGGCGGCGGTCCGGCCTGCCCTTCCTGCACACACCGGACGTGCTGCTGCTGGCGTGAAAAACCCACATGCAAATGACTCTTAAAGTGGGGTTAGCACGTCGTTCCTCCTGACTCTTAAAGTGGGGTTAGCGCGTCGTTCCTCCCCGCTCTGCCCCTCGCGTGGGATTAGAACCGGGGAAGCCACGTGTGTGATGGGGCACGGGGCGGCCGCCGGGGGGGGGGCCGGAGGAGGTGAGGGTCTGCCGGGACGGGGCGAGGAGCCGTGGCAGGGTCGGGGAGCCGTGTGCTGGGTGAACCAGGGCTCCCCGCACCAGCAGCCTCCGTGTGGGTTGATTGTCGATGTAATGTGTCATAATTTGGCCTCCGATTCTGACAGGCCTGGCTGACTGGGGTATTAAATCATTGCCTCGAGGGACTCTCACTCTGGCAACGCGGCCTGGTACAGCTGTCATCTCCTCCCACACAGTACCTATCATTTTTGACATGATTGGATCAAAATTAGTCAGTGCATTTAGATGTAAATTACAGACATCCAAGAATAGTAATGAGCACACAGACACACACACACACACACACAATACAGGCCCCTCTAGAGCCGACACGAGCCACGGCTTCCACCCGCCCCGCACCGCGTTCCCCCCGGCTGATGAAGCAAAAGCCTAATAACGAAAGTCGCGTATCAAACAAAGTCGGGAAACTTTTTGGAGGGGCATCTTTCACGAAGCCTTGAATCCCCAGATAAGTCTGTAATGTGAGCTCACCCGGAAGGCTCCGCGACCAAACAGCTCCCAACACCGACGGAGACGTATATACGTGGCCTGTCTCCTGCAGCCTGGCTCGGTCCCGGCACGGCTTGTCTCTGTTCACGTAGCTAAGATCTTTTTTTCACCATCGCTTTGGGATGCCTTCCCCGTGCAGAATCCTCTTCCGAGGAACGAGGAGACTGACCCGAGCATTCCTGGGGTCAGGTTTGCCGGGATAGGGCAAGGGGGCCACTGCTTTCTTTCTCAGCAGGTGGACTCTTTCACTGGGGGAGGTGAGATGATCTCCTCAGTCCTTCCTTCCTCCTGGAATTCGCACTCAGCTGCCACAAGGCCTTCCCTAAGGAGCGCCTCAAACGCTGTCCGAACACCTTCCAGGCACTGAACAGGGCTCTGCTCCGCCGGCCTCATACCCCAGGCAATACATCTCCCACCTGCTCCACATACAAACAGGTTTGGGGTCAGGACCTCGTAGCAAACCCTCTCCAGCACCCGATTATTCCGGCCCCAAACTAGCCTACTTTGCCAGCAACTGGTTTTAAATTTTGGTTTCTAATCTAGCCACACACACACACACACACATACACACACACACACACACGCAAAAGAAGGAGGGAAACGCTTCTGACCGTGTGCCTCTTTAAATATTCCTTCATCAGACACGGTCGATAAAACTGACGAGGCTGTCCAGAGGGCAGGTGCGAAACCGTTTCTCCTGCAAAACCGTGGAAATCTCGGCGCGCAGAGAAACGGCTCCTCCAGCTCAGGCGGAGAAGACCTGACTTCAGTTTGACATCCGGAGGTGACGACGGGGCACCTGTGTTCATTCCCTGGCTCAGCCTTTCCACGGGGCCAGGCGGGCTAGAATTAAATTAGGTAATTAGTGTGTGTTGGGCCTGTCACCAGGGTTTAGGGCCACAGCCCGGTGCATGAAGCCGTCATTAAATGTCACGGGCTGCGATGACCGGGTGCGTGGACGAGTTCTGGGGAGTACAGACCCGGGGCGGGAGTGGGGGGTGACCCAAGGCAGGCCAGGGCCGGGGAAAAAATAAACCACTGTAGCATCCGGGCTCCAGGAGCTCTCCGAGGTCTCCGCGACAAGGTGCTCACCAGAGCCGGAAGGTTCAATTGTCTTTACGCTCCCCACAGCAGGTTCACAGCATAAGGTAACATACTCAGTGTTTCCACTGGAACAACTGGAAACTCCCTCTGGAATATGCAGACAGAGCCCCCACCATCCAGAGTTTCAGGATTTCACATAAAGAAATCCTGAAATAAACACATACCTGAGCTTTTTCTTTCTTTCTTTCTTTTTTTCTTCAGACGCAGTTTCGCTCTTCTTGCCCAGGCTGGAGTGCAATGGCACAGTCTCAGCTCACTGCAACCTCTGCCTCCCAGATTCAAGCCATTCCCCTGCCTCAGCCTCCCGAGTAGCTGGGATTTCAGGCACCTGCCACCGCGCCCGGCTAATTTTAGTATTTTTAGCAGAGACGGGGCTTTACCTTGCTGGCCCAGGCTGGTCTCGAACTCTCGACCGCAGGTGATGCACCTGCCTCGGCCTCCCAAAGTGCTAGGATGACAGGTGTGAGTCAATGCACCTGACCTATCTTTTTATTATTATTATTATCATTATTATTATTATTTTTAGACAGGGTCTTGCTCTGTTGCCCGGGCTGCAGTGCAATGGCACAGTCTCAGCTCACTGCAACCTCTGCCTCCCAGATTCAAACCATTCCCCTGCCTCAGCCTCCCGAGTAGCTGGGATTTCAGGCACCTGCCACCGCGCCCGGCTAATTTTAGTATTTTTAGCAGAGACGGGGCTTTACCTTGCTGGCCCAGGCTGGTCTCGAACTCTCGACCTCAGGTGATGCACCTGCCTCGGCCTCCCAAAGTGCTGGGATGACAGGTGTGAGTCAACGCACCTGGCCTATTTTTTTATTATTATTTTATTTTTTGAAGATGGGATCTTGCTCTGTTGCCCGGGCTGGAGGACAGCAGCTCAATCGCGGCTCACTGCAGCCTTGAACGCCTGGGCTCATGTGATCCTCCCTCCTCAGTCTTCCCAGTAGCTGGGACTACAGGCATGAGCCACCACACCTATATTTTTTCTTTTTATCTTGTGTAAAAGGAGGGGGGGTCTTGCTATGTTGCCCAGGCTGGTCTTGAACTCCTGGCCTCAAGCGATCCTCCCACCTTGGCTTCTCAAAATGCTGGGATTGCAAGATTGCAGGCGTGAGCCACCAACCCTGCCGCCCTTGGCCATTTCTGACCCCCTGGGTTGAAAGATTCAGTATATTTGAAAGGGGGTGTTTGCGGCCAGGTGTGGTGGCTCACGACTGTAATCCTAGAACTTTGGGAGCCTGAGGTGGGCAGATCACCTCAGGTCAGGAGTTTGAGACCAGCCTGACCAGCACGGTGCACAGGTACGGCGTGCACCTGTAACCCCAGCTACTTTGGAGGTTGAGGCAGGAGAATCGCTTGAACCCGGGAGGCGGAGGTTGCAGTGAGCCGAGATCGCACCACTGCACTCCAGCCTGGGCGACAGAGCGAGACTCTGTCTCAAAAAGATGAAAATAAAATAAATGAAAATAAAAATAAATAAAATAAAATGTCTATCGTAAATGAAATTTGCTATGAGTGTGGTGGGTACAACTTGGGAAAATGCACCGGGTACAACTTGGGAAGACGTTTGGTGAAAAGGGAGCCGTTTCCCCTGTCTCCTGGCTGAGTGAAATTGAAGAGGTAAATATCTTTTCTTTTTTTTTTTTTCTTTTTTTTTTTGAGACGGAGTCTCACTCTGTCGCCCAGGCTGGAGTGCTGTGGCCGGATCTCAGCTCACTGCAAGCTCCGCCTCCCGGGTTCACGCCATTCTCCTTCCTCAGCCTCCCGAGTAGCTGGGATGACAGACCCGCCCCCCCACACCCGGCTAATTATTTTATTTTTTTATTTTTCTAGAAACGAGGTATCGCTGTGTCGCTCAGACGAGTCTCCAACTTCTGGTCTCAAGCAATCCTCCAGCCTCAGCCTCCCTACGTCACAGGATTACAGGCATGAGCCACCGCGTCCAGCCAAATGTGCGTGCGTTTTCTTTTTCAGCCAGTCTGCGAAAGGCCGTTTGTTATACCCACAGAATCAGCTTCGTAAGGGTGAGGCTTGCATTTCCAGAACCGTGTCTGGATTGATCCTTGGAGCAAACCTACTACAGTATGGATGCCTTAGGTACGTTTACAGATACGCTGACGGAGTGCCGTGGCTCACACCCACAATCCTAGCACTTTAGGAGGCTGAGGGGGGAGGATCACTGAAGCCTGGGATTTCGAGGCTGGATAAGCTAGCTATGACGATACTGCTGGACTTCAGCCTGGAAGACATAGCAAGATCCCGTCTCTACCAAAAAAAATCACTTAAAAAAATTAGACAGGCACAGTGGTGGCACCTGTCGTCCCAGCTACTCGGGAGGCTGAGGCAGGAGAATGGCGTGAACCCAGGAGGCAGAGGTTACAGTGAGCAGAGATCGCACCACCGCACTCCAGCCTGGGGAAGAGAGTCACACTCTGTCTCAAAACAAAACAATGCAAAGAACCTGATCACATCACTGCACTTCAGCCTGGGCAACAGAGCCTGGCCTCATCTGTACTAAAAATAAAACAACGGGCCGGGCACGGTGGCTCAGGCCTGTCATCCCAGCACTTTGGGAGGCTGGGGCAGGTGGATCACAAGGTCAGGAGATCAAGACCAGCCTGGCTAACACGGTAAAACCCCGTCTCTACTAAAAATACAAAAAAAAAAAAATTAGCCAGGCGAGGTGGCGGGCGCCTGTTGTCCCAGTTTCCTGGGAGGCTGAGGCAGGAGAATGGCCTGAACCTGGGAGGCGGAGGTTGCAGTGAACTGAGATCGCACCACTGCACTCCAGCCTGGGCAACAGAGCAAGACTCCGTCTCAAAAAAAAAAAAAAAAAAAAAAAAGAAGAAGAAAAGAAAAAAGAAAAAAGAAAATTAGCCAGGGGTGGTGGCAGGTGCCTGTCCTCCCAGCTACTCAGGAGGCTGAGGCAGGAGAACCGCTTGAACCCAGGAGGCGGAGCTTGCAGTGAGCCGAGATCGCACCACTGCACTCCAGCCTGGGCGACAGAGCCAGACTCTGTCTCAATACATAAATAAATTAATTAGTTAATGTAAAAATAAATTAATTCGTTAATGTAAAAAGCCAGACCGCTTGCCCTGGGCCACCTGGCTGAGCTTGGAACCCAGGACGGCTTCCCCACCGTCTACATGCAGGAAGCCTTCTCAACACCAATCCCTTTGCTGAAGATAAAAGGCGTTTCATTTCCAGAGTGTATAAAACAGGGTCTCTCTTGAATTTCTAGACACCCTCAGGCCATAACGGGCAATCATTCGAGGCAGCATCATGGCCTCGCTCCCCAGCAGGGCAGACGCGCTCAGGGCCCCCCAACACCGGCTCGGGGCGAGTCACCTCTGACCGCAATTACCATCATGAGTGAGCCGGGCCCAGCTCTGCGGAAGCTGGAGAGAACACGCTCACGACAAGTCTTTGATCACATCTCCTTCTACGCCTTGAGGGATCCCACAAAACACATCTCCAAATTCGGATCCTTTTTACGACGCCCTGTGTCGACTTTGAAGTTAAATTGTCTACCGGGAGGAACTGCCTACGTTTTCTGGGCAGACGGCTCCGGACACTCGGCTTTTTTGCCTGTGAATCGCGTTCGCCGAAAGCAATTTAATGTTCCTGGAATAGCAGAAAGAGGCCGGGTGCTAGGGTGCGGGCCTGTCATCCCAGCACTTTGGGAGGCTGAGGGGGAAGGATTGCTTGAGCCCAGGAGTTTGAAAGCAGCCGGGGCAACACGGCAAGACCCCAGGTGTACAAAAAAATAATTTTTTGGCAGGCAGTGGTGGCTCACGCCTGTCATCCCAGCACTTTGGGAAGCTGAAGTGGGTGGATCGCCTGCGGTCAGGAGTTCGAGACCAGCCTGGCCAACACGGCAAAACCCCGTCAGTACTAAAAATACAAAAATTAGCCAGGCGTGGTGGCAGGTGCCTGTAACCCCAGCTACTCGGGAGGCTGAGGCAGGAGAATCGCTTGAACCCGGGAGGCGGAGGTGGCAGTGAGCCGAGATCGCGCCACTGCCCTCCAGCCCGGGTGACAGAGCGAGACGCCGTCTCAAAAAATAATAATAAATAAATAAAAGCCCCAGGAAGAGCGGCATCCGGGTGCCGTCTACCGCCCCCCGCCAGGCCACCCCCGAGGCTGCTGTCTGCAGAAATGGACGTCCGGCCACAGTGCATGAACTCAGAGCCCTTCCAGCCGACAGCACAGGAACGGCCGAAACAACGGGAGAAACCAAAGCCCCTTCTGAATACAACTTGGGGTCTCCTGCTGCTTCAGCCATGCTGTGAACAATAAATAAATCTTTGGCAGGAGAGGGGGTGTCTGGCATCCACTGGGATTATTATTTCACCAGGCTCCGGACCTCCCTGGATTCCAAATGAACACTCATCAGGTCCCAGGAGCTCTGCCTCCTCCCCGCCCGAATCCATCGTCGTTTTCCTGAAACGGGTTTTTATTATTATTATTATTATTATTATTATTTGCTGATTGCACACCACCCCATCCCATGTAAAACTCTGTCCTTTTTTTCTTTCTGAAAATGAGATTTTTTTTTTTTTGAGACGGAGTCTGGCTCTGCCGCCCGGGCTGGAGTGCTGTGGCCGGATCTCAGCTCACTGCAAGCTCCGCCTCCCGGGTTTACGCCATTCTCCTGCCTCAGCCTCCCGAGTAGCTGAGACTACAGGCGCCCGCCACCTCGCCCGGCTAGTTTTTTGTATTTTTAGTAGAGACGGGGTTTCACCGTGTTAGCCAGGATGGTCTCGATCTCCTGACCTCGTGATCCGCCTGCCTCGGCCTCCCAAAGTGCTGGGATGACAGGCTTGAGCCACCGCGCCCGGCCGAAAATGAGATTTTTATAATATAAATTATTATTTGCTGATTTCACACCACCCCATCCCATGTAAAACTCCGTCCTTTTGTATAATATAAATCAGAAGTGTTCGGGAAAAGAGGGTGTGAGCCTCACACGGGATCCCTGACTCCCCCAGTGACTCCCTCTCCAAGGAGAGCCACTGGCGGGGGAAGCTTTGCCTTGAGACCATCGTGGCTGTCCTGAGCGTCAGATTCGGGGTGACTTAGGGTCACTTCTGTAGCAGCATCAGCAGCCTGAGGAAGGGGTCCGCGTTTGCCACACAGATGTGTATGTCTGGGTGCGGGTGGGAATGCATGCGTCCAGGCGTGTGTGTGTGGGCCGGTGTACGTGTGTGTCTGTGCAGGTGTGTATGAATGTGTGTGTGCGTATACGTGTGTGGGTGTGAATGTATGTGTACAGGTGTGTGTGTGGAGCATTGTGTGTGCAGATGTGTATGAATGTGTGCGGGTGTGTATGTCTGCGTGTGGGTGCGAATGTGTGTGTAAAGGTGTGCATATGTGCACCTGTGTGTGGGTGTGTATGGATGTATGTGTGTGGGTGCGAATGTGTGTGTACAGGCATGTGTGTGTGCACCTGTGTATGTGCGGGTGTATGTGTGTGCATATGAATGTGTGTGTGTGTGAATGTGGGTGTACAGGTGTGCACATGTGCACCTGTGTGTGGCTGTGGGTGTGTGTGTCAGGTGTGTATGGATGTATGTGTGTGTGCGGGTGTGAATGCATGCATCCAGGCGTGTGTGTGTGGGTCGGTGTACGTGTGTGTCTGTGCAGGTGTGTATGAATGTGTGTGTGCGTATACGTGTGTGGGTGTGAATGTATGTGTACAGGTGTGTGTGTGGAGCATTGTGTGTGCGGATGTGTATGAATGTGTGCGGGTCTGTATGTCTGCGTGTGGGTGCGAATGTGTGTACAGCTGTGCGTGCAGGCGTGTATGGTGTATGAATGCGTGTGTGTGGGTGCGAATGTGTGTGTACAGGTGTGCGTATGTGCAGCTGTGTGTGGTTTTTTTTTCTTTTTTTTTGAGACGGAGTCTCGCTCTGTCGCCCGGGCTGGAGTGCAGTGGCCGGATCTCAGGACATGTGAATGCATGTCAGGTGTGTATGGATGTGTGTATGTGTGTGGGTGTGAATGTGTGTGTACAGGCATGTGTGTGTGCACCTGTGTATGTGCGGGTGTATGTGTGTATGTGTGAATGTGTGTGTGTGGGTGTGTATGCGTGTGGGTGTGAATGTGGGTGTACAGGTGTGTGTGTGCATGAATGCATGTGTGTGTGAGTGTATGTGTACAGGCGTGTGTGTGCTTATGTGTGTCTGCAGGTGTGTATGTCTGTGTATTGGTGTGAATGTGTGTATAGTTGTGTGAGTGTGTACACAGGTGTGTGGTGTGTGTGTGTTGGTATGTGTGTGCAATTGTGCACAAATGTGTGTGTACAGGCGTGTCTCTGTGTGCCTGTGTGTGCAGGTGTGTATGAGATGTGTGTGTGTGTGGGTGTATATGTCTGTGTGTGGATGTGCATGTATGCATACAGATGTGTGTGTGTTAAATGTGTGGTGTGTGTGCAGGTGTGTATGAATGCATGTGTGTGGGTCTGTGTGTGGGTGTGAATGTGTGTGTACAGGCGTGTGTGTGCCTGTGTGTGTGCAGGTGTGTATGTGGGCTGTGTATGTGGGGTGTGTATGAATTGTGTGGTGTGAACGTGTGTGCACCTGTGTGCACGCAGGTGTGTATGTGGGGTGTGTATGAATTGTGTGGTGTGAACGTGTGTGCACCTGTATGCGCGCAGGTGTGTATGTGGGGTGTGTATGTGAGTGTGTGTATGTGGGGTGTGTATGTGGGGTGTGTATGTGGGGTGTGTATGAATTGTGTGGTGTGAACGTGTGTGCACCTGTGTGTGTGCAGGTGTGTATGAATGCATGTGTGTGGGTCTGTGTGTGGGTGTGAATGTGTGTACAGGCGTGTATGTGCCTGTGTGTGTGCAGGTGTGTATGTGGGGTGTGTATGAATGTGTGTGGTGTGAACGTGTGTCAGAACGCAGCAGCTCCGTCACCTGCAGGGAACCGGCTTTTTTTAATGCCGTGATGACGGTGACACGCGGGGCGTCCCGTCAGCCAGCCGGGGGGCGTGTGCTCAGCGTGGGGGCCCCCCCGCCCCGTGTCCTGGCGTTCTGCAAAGATGGGTCTCCCAGGACGCAGCCCTGGCACGTTTCTAGCCACAGAACGCGCCTCTCTGGAAAGGCGTCCGCCCGGCCTTGCGTCTGAAGCCTGTCAGCTTCGCCTAGAGAGAGTCACGTCAGAAATCCCACGGCCGAGGCGGCGCGTGCCAGGGACGCGGCACCTGTCATGTCCTGACTTGTCGTTTGCGATGTTCCAAAGGAAGACGGTGTCAGACGAAGGCGGGCGGGGAAGACGGCGCTGTTCTGTGTTTCTCTTTTTTCTTGTTTTTTTTTTTTCTCCGCCTTCAAAAAAAAGAAAAAAAGGCCGGGCGCGGTGGCTCACGCCTGTCATCCCAGCACTTTGGGAGGCCGAGACGGGCGGATCACGAGGTCAGGAGATCGAGACCATCCTGGCGAACACGGTAAACCCCGTCTCTACTAAAAATACAAAAAACTAGCCGGGCGAGGTGGCGGGCGCCTGTCGTCCCAGCTACTCGGGAGGCTGAGGCAGGAGAATGGCGTGAACCCGGGAGGCGGAGCTTGCAGTGAGCTGAGATCCGGCCACTGCACTCCAGCCTCGGTGACAGAGCCAGAGTCCGTCTCAAAAAAAAAAAAAAAGAAAAGAAAAAAAAGACACAAGCTCGACACGACGGGCTGTAAAGTGTTTGTGTAACACGTGGGGCCGCGTTCGCAAAGCCGCCCCGAGCCTCGTGGGGAAGGAGGCAGGGAGCGCGTGGCCCGATGGGGCGTCTCCGGGTCTTGATGTGGATTCTCGGGACTTTTCTTCATTCCTTTTCTTTCTCTTTTTTTTCCTCTCTTCCTCCTTCCCTCCCTCTGTCTCTCTGTCTCCCTCTATATCTCTCTGTCTCTCTTCTCCATCTCTCTCTTTTTGGATCTCTGTCTCTCTGTGTCTCTTTGCATCTGTCTCTCTGTATTTGCCTCTATCTCTGTCTCTCTGTATCTCTGTCTCTGCCTCTGTCTCTCTGTCTCTGTCTGTATCTCTATCTTTGTCTCTATCTCTGTCTGTCTCTCTATCTCTCTCTCCATCTCTCTCTCTGTATCTCTGTGTCTGTGTCTCTCTCCGTCTCTCTGTCTGTATCTGTCTCTCTTTGTCTCTGTCCCTCTGTATTTGTCTCTCTCTGTATCTATCTCTGTCTCTGTTTCTCTTTGTCTCTCTGTCTCTGCCGCTCTCTGTATCTTTTTGTCTGTCTGTCTCTGTCTGTCTGTCTCTCTCTGTCTCTGTCTCTCTGTCTGTCTCTGTCTATATCTCTCTATCTCTCTCTTTGTATCTCTGTGTCTGTCTCTCTCTATCTCTGTCTCTGTCTCTGTTTCTCTTTGTCTCTCTGTGTCTCTGTCTCTGTATCTCTATCTTTGTCTCTCTATATCTCTCTGTCTCTCTCTCTCCATCTCTCTCTTTGTTCTCTGTGTCTGTCTCTGTGTCTCTCTGTGTCTGTATCTCTATCTCTCTCTGTCTCTGTGTCTGTGTGTGCATCTCTCCGTATTTGTCTCTCTCTGCGTCTCTCTGTCTCTGTCTCTCTGTTTCTGTCTTTGTGTGTCTCTGCCTGTGTCTGTCTCTCTCTCTGTGTCTCTCTGTCTCTCCATCTTTGTCCCTCTTTATCTCTCTCTCTCTCTCTCTGTGTCTCTGTCTCTCTCTCCGTCTTTGTCTCTCTGTATCTCGCTGTCTCTACTTGTGTGTCTCTGTCTCTGCCTCTCTGTCTCTCTCTGTCTCTCTCTCCATCTCTCTCTGCCTCTCTCTTTGTCTCTCTGTCTCTCTCTCTCCTTCTCTCGGTGCCAGTTCATCTTCCTTTTCCCCGATGCCTCTAGTTTTTAGGGGACGTCGAGCAGAATAAAAACTTACTCCCGGCCGGGTGCGGCGGCTCACGCCTGTGTCATCCCAGCCCTTTGGGAGGCCGAGGCGGGTGGATCACGTGAGCTCATGAGTTCGAGACCAGCCTGGGCAACATGGAGAAACTCCGTCTCTACTAAAACACAAAATAATTAGCCGGGCGCGGCCGTGCGCACCTGTCATCCCAGCTCCTCAGGAGGCTGAGGCGGGAGAACGGCGTGAACCCGGGAGGCGGAGCTTGCGGTGAGCCGAGATCGCACCACCGCACCCCAGCCTGGGCCACAGAGCGAGACTCCGTCTCCAAAAAAAAAAAAAAAAAAATGAAAACAAACAAAGGAAAAAAACCTGAAGCCGGGCTGGGTCCGGTCCTGAGGAGCCCGTGGCCCAGCCTGGACTCAGGACGCTCCGTCGGCCCTCAGCCCAATTCAGCACCTGTAAAGGCTGCAAAACACCTGCCCGGCCGGCTGCACACAGGAGTCCGGCCGCCCTCGTGGGCCACAGCAGGATCCCGGGCACCGTCCGGAAGCCCCTCGCCGTGGGTGCCAGAGGCCCTGAGCGTGTGGTCAGCGTCAGCTTCGGGAGGGACTGGCCGGGCGCCTGTGAAGGGCGCCGGCTGCAGGGAGCACGAATCATTCCTGACGTCCAGGCCTCATGAACGCCTGCACGCCGCCCTCCGCCTCACCTCCTATCAAACAGGCGGCTGCACCAGGAGCCCACGCCAGGCGGGCCCCACGCTGCCAAATACTAACGCGGGATCGTCAGGGCACCCGATGCCAGTCCCTCCCGGCTCAAGCCGTCCTCCTGCCTCAGCCTCTTGGGGAGCCGGGACCACAGGCACCCACCCCCGCGCCCGGCTGCTTTCTGTATATCTTGTAGAGACAGGGTCTGGCTGTGTGGACAAGCTGGTCTTGAACTCCCAGCCTCCAGCCCTCCTCCCACGGGGTCTGGCTATGTTGTGCAGGCTGGTCTTGAACTCCCGGCCTCAAGCCAACCTCCCGCCACAGCCTCCCAAAGTGCTGGGATTGCAGGGGTGAGCCACCGTATCTGGCTTTTTTTTTTTTTTTTGTATTTGCTGTAGAGACGGGGTCTGGCTATGTTGCCCAGGCTGGTCTTGAACTCCTGGCCTCAAGCCACCCTCCCACCACAGCCTCCCAAAGTGCTGGGATTGCAGGGGTGAGGCACCGTATCCAGCTATTGTTTTGTATTTGCTGTAGAGACGGGGTCTGGCTATGTTGCCCAGGCTAGTCCTGAACTCCCAGCCTCAAGCCAACCTCCCAAAGTGCTGGGATTACAGGCTGGATTGCAGGGGTGAGCCACTGTATCTGGCTATTTTTTTTTGTATTTGCTGTAGAGACGGGGTCTGGCTACGTTGCCCAGGCTGGTCCTGAACTCCTGGCCTCAAGCGATCCGCCCAAAGTGCTGGAATTGCAGGGATGAGCTACTGTATCCAGCTATTGTTTTGTGTTTGCTGTAGAGACGGGGTCTGGCTATGTTATCCAGGCTGGGCTTGAACTCCCAGCCTCAAGCTATCCTCCCACCACAGCCTCCCGAAGTGCTGGGATTGCAGGGGTGAGCTACTGTATCCAGCTATTTTTTTTTTTTTTTTTTTTTTGTATTTGCTGTAGAGACGGGGTCTGGCTACGTTGCCCAGGCTGGTCTCGCACTCCATCCGTCGCCCCTTCCTGACGGCTGCCCACCATGGCCCAAGGAGACTGTCAGCTTCCAGGGGGTGAACACCCAGGTAGGCACGCCCAGGCGTCCACTCCTTCTCGGCCTGGGAGCTGTCAACTCCTGGGGTCCTTTGTAAGCCCACTGCAGACAAGCCCACCACACCGTCTTCCCCAGGCAACGTGGTGAAACCCCGTCTCTACAAAAAATAAAAATAAAAAATAAAAAAATTAAATAAGCCTGGTGCGGTGGCAGGTGCCTGTGGTCCCAGCTACTCGGGAGGCTGAGGTGGGCGGATCACCTGAGGTTAGGAGTTCAAGACCAGCCCAGTCAACATGGTGAACTCCCGTCTCTACAAAAAATACAAAAAAAAAAAAAAAAATTAAATAAGCCTGGTGCAGTGGCAGGTGCCTGCGATCCCAGCTACTCGGGAGGCTGAGGCAGGAGGATCACCTGAGGTTAGCAGTTCAAGACCAGTCCAGGCAACGTGGTGAACCCCCATTTCTACAAAAAATACAAAAAAAAAAGAAAATGAGTTGGGTGTGGTGGCAGGTGCTTGGGAGGCTGACATGGGCGGATCACTTGAGGTTAGGAGTTCAAGACCAGCCCAGGCAACGTGGTGAAACCCCGTCTCTACAAAAAATACAAAAAAAAAAAAAATTAAATAAGCCTGGTGCGGTGGCAGGTGCCTGTGGTCCCAGCTACTCGGGAGGCTGAGGTGGGCGGATCACCTGAGGTAGGAGTTCAAGACCAGCCCAGTCAACATGGTGAACTCCGTCTCTACAAAAAATACAAAAAAAAAAAAAAATTAATAAGCCTGGTGCAGTGGCAGGTGCCTGCGATCCAGCTACTGGGGAGGCTGAGGTGGGCGGATCACCTGAGGTTAGGAGTTCAAGACCAGCCCAGTCAACATGGTGAACTCCCGTCTCTACAAAAATAAAAAAAAAAAAAAAAATTAAATAAGCCTGGTGCGGTGGCAGGTGCCTGTGGTCCCAGCTACTCGGGAGGCTGAGGCGGGTGGATCACCTGAGGTCAGTTCAAGACCAGCCCAGGCAATATGCTGAAACCCCGTCTCTACCAAAAAATACAAAAGAAATAGTTCAGTGTGGTGGCAGGTGCCTGTGGTCCCAGCTACTCGGGAGGCTGAGGTGGGCGGATCACCTGAGGTTAGGAGTTCAAGACCAGCCCAGTCAACATGGTGAACCCCCGTCTCTACAAAAACATACAAAAAAATTAAATAAGCCTGGTGAAACCCTGTCTCTACAAAAAATACAAAAAAAAAAAACTTAAATAAGCCTGGTGCGGTGGCAGGTGCCTGTGGTCCCAGCTACTCGGGAGGCTGAGGCGGGTGGATCACCTGAGTGTTAGGAGTTCAAGACCAGCCCAGTCAACATGGTGAACCCCCGTCTCTACAAAAACATACAAAAAAATTAAATAAGCCTGGTGAAACCCTGTCTCTACAAAAAGCACAAAAAAAATGAGGCCGAGGTGGTGGACGGCTGGATCCCAGGAGTTCAAGGCCAGCCCGGGCAACACGGTGAAACCCTGTCTTTACAAAAAGCACCGAAAAAATGAGTTGGGTGTGGTGGCAGGTGCGTGGGAGGCTGACATGGGCGGATCACTTGAGGTTAGGAGTTCAAGAGCAGCGCAGGCAACGTGGTGAACTCCCGTCTCTACAAAAAATACAAAAAAAAAAAAAAATTAAATAAGCCTGGTGTGGTGGCAGGTGCTTGGGAGGCTGAGGTGGTGGATCACCTGAGGTTAGGAGTTCAAGACCAGCCCAGGCAATATGGTGAAATCCCATCTCTACAAAAAATACAAAAAATTAGTTCAGTGCGGCGGCAGGTGCCTGTGGTCCCAGCTCCTCGGGAGGCCGAGGCAGGACGATCCCTTGAGGCCAGGAGATGGAGGCTGCATGGAGCCGAGAGCGCGCCCCGTGTGCTCCAGCCTGGATGACAGACGGAGACTCTGTCTGAAAAAAAAACAAACCAAAAACTAAAATCAATAAATCCAGCTTTTCAAGGAATCCGCCAGGGACGGCCGGAGCCCGTGCGCGACGCGGGATTTGCAGGTACAGCCAGGAGTGGGAGAGTCTCCGTTTCTGGCCCAGATTCAGACCCAGGTCGGAGAAGCGGCTTTTCCGTCCTCGGAATCTGGGGAACGTGGCTGGTTTTCATCTCCTGGGCGACAGAGATGTCGTTTTGCCACGGGAACGTCACACACGGAGTCCGGCCAGGTTTTCCCCGGGACACGGCCCCAGGCCGTTCGGAATGAGCCGGTCACAGGTCTGGACGGCCCGGGGCAGGTGGCAGCTGAGGGAGGGAAGGGCTTGATTCTGGCTTGGGGTGAATTGAGAGACCCGGAGGCCAGCCCGGGAGGCGGGAAGGAGGCCCCGGCGTTGGCAGCGGGGGACCCAGCGGGGTGAAGGCCGTTCAGGGCTGAAAACGCGGCGAAGGCCCCGACGCACGCCCACCGTTTCCGTAGGTGACATCGCCATCGTGTGGCCGACGGGAAACGACGCAACGAAAGATGCGGGGCCGGAGTGACCGTCCTGTCTCTGGAGCGTCCCTCCCGTCTCTGGAGCGTCCGTCCCGTCTCTGGGGCGTCCGTCCCGTCTCTGGGGTGTCCGTCCCGTCTCTGGGGTGTCTGTCCTGTCTCTGGGGTGTCCGTCCCGTCTCTGGGGGTGTGTGTCCTGTCTCTGGGGCGTCCGTCCCGTCTCTGGGGCGTCCGTCCCGTCTCTGGGCGTCCGTCCCGTCTGTGGGGTGTCCGTCCCGTCTCTGGGGCATCCGTCCTGTCTCTGGGCGTCCGTCCCGTCTCTGGGGTGTCTGTCCCGTCTCTGGGGGTGTCTGTCCCGTCTCTGGGGGTGTGTGTCCTGTCTCTGGGGCGTCCGTCCCGTCTCTGGGGTGTCTGTCCCGTCTCTGGGGGTGTCTGTCCCGTCTCTGGGGGTGTCTGTCCCGTCTCTGGGGGTGTCTGTCCTGTCTCTGGGGCGTCCGTCCTGTCTCTGGGGCGCCGTCCTGTCTCTGGGCGTCCGTCCCGTCTGTGGGATGTCCGTCCCGTCTCTGGGGTGTCCGTCCCGTCTCTGGGGTGTCCGTCCTGTGTCTCAGGTCACCGTCCTCTCCCCACAGTGGTCGTCCTGTCTCTGGGGCGTCCGTACTGCCTCTGTCTGCCGTGGCCGTCCTGTCCCCCGTGTGCCTCTCGTGTCACTGCAGTGGCCGTCCTGGTTCCAGATGCCAATCTGCTGCTTCCTCCGCCCAGCACGGAGCCCAACCTCGGGGCCCAGAGGCGTCGCACGGCCTCCCGGTGAGTCCGGTGGGGAGGCAAGGAGCCCGCCCCAGTGATGGTTGGACTTTGACAGGTGAGTCACGACGCTGGAAATTCTGACATGGACGGACCAGACCGTCTGTGTTGACGGAACCGTTGCTTGTTCGTCAGGGCCGTGGGCGGTCGTTATTTTTACGGAGCTATTCACTGAAATCGTCTAAGCCATTAAAATCGTCTTCTCATGGTTTAAATAGACAGATACGTCTCACGTGTATCTATCCATGCACAAACACCTCTACAGCTGTAGGAATGCGTCTATGCGTACAAGCATGTGTGTGTGTGTGTGTGTGTGTGTGTGTGTGGAGAGAGAAGAGAGATACTCGCTGGTTTAAATACACGTCTACATCCTACACACGTATACATACAAGGGTGTGTGTGTGTGTGTAGAGGGAGACGAGGCGGACGGTTCCCTTGAGGTCAGGAGTTCAAGACCAGCCCAGGCAACCTGGCCAACATGGCGAAACCCCGTCTCTACTAAAAATACAAAAATTAGCCGGGTGTGGTGGTGGGTGCACCTGTCATCCCAGCTACTCAGGAGGCTGAGGCAGGAGAATCGCTTGAACCCGGGAGGCGGAGGCTGCAGCGAGCCGAGATTGCGCCACTGCGCTCCAGCCTGGGTGACAGAGTGAGACTCTCTGTCAAAAAAAAAAACAAAATTAGCCCAGTATGCTGGTGCACACCTGCAATCCCAGCTCCTCGGGAGGCTGAGGCAGTTGCAGATCAGCCGAGGCAGGATGGTGAACTCCCATCGCTACAAAAAATACAAAATAACTGAGCTGGGTGCGGTGGCAAGGACAGTTTTTCTAGGTTTGGAATTATGTGTCTCCCACAAAAGACCTACCTATTGGCCTCCCAAAGTGCTGGGATGACAGGCAGGAGCCACCGTGCCCGGCCTGCTGGTGATGAGTTGTTTGGGATAAATGAATTCATGGCGTGTTGAGATGGGGAATAACAAGGGTAATGATCTTTTAAAAATGCAGAAAGGGACAGGTACTGTGGCTCACGCCTATAATCTCAGCGCTTTAGGAGACCGAGACGGGAGGATGGCTTGAGGCCAGGAGTTTGAGAGCGGCCTGGGCACCCTAGCAAGACTCTGTGTTTATGAAAACAATAAATAGGCCGGGGCGCGGTGCCTCACACCTGTCATCCCAGGACTTAGGGAGGCCGAGGTGGGCGGATCACGAGGTCAGGAGATCGAGACCAGCCTGGCCAACATGGTAAAACCCCATCTGTACTAAAAATACAAAAATTAGCCGGGCGTGGTGGCAGGTGCCTGTGATCCCAGCTACTCAGGAGGCTGAGGCAGGAGAATCGCTTGAACCCGGGAGGCGGAGGTTGCAGTGAGCCGAGATCGCGCCACTGCACTCCAGCCTGGGTGACAAGAGCGAGACTCCCTCTTAAAAAAAAAAACCAAAAATTCATCACAAGCAGCAGTTAGATACTATTTTCTTTGTCTACTCCCTCCCGATCTCTCTGCTAGACAGGAGGGAACCTCACAGTCAGTTCCCCCCTCCCACCCGGCACCCAGCACAGCACCCAGGGCTCCGTGGATACTCCACAAACATCCACGAAGCCCAATTCAGCCCGGGGAAGGGCCGGGAGTATTTGGGGACGATTCCCCAGGGGTCCGTCCGTCAGCCAGAACCACTTCCAGGCTGTGTTTTTCTTCCCCGTCTCCGAGGCCGGGCAGGCGATAAATCTTTCAGCAATGTCGGGGCCTCGCAGGTCGGAGCCGGGCCGCCACCTACGTGGTGTGGCTCTGGGGACCCCCGGAACCTCCCCGCCGTCCGCATCCAGAAATCCCGCCGCGCCATCCCCAACCCGGCCGCAGGTGCCTCGACGTCCTGCGTTCCTTCCTCGGGGCACAAACAAAAATGAGCGGCAGCTGTGAAAACACTCATTTTATCCGGGTGGCGACATGCATGAGACCGGGGGCCCTAGATTCCCAACACGGCCTGGGAGGTCTGGACAGGGCAGGCTCCAGGTCCCAAGAACCAGGACAGACGGGAGCCGGGAGCAGGTGCGCGCTCTCAGAGTTTGCAGAGTGAAGATCTTCTCCCACCGACGTGGCTGGCTCAGGACCCCCAGCCAGGAAGGGTGGGAGGCAACTGGAGCAGCCTGTGTCTCCCTTAGACATTCCCTGTAACCCCTCACAAGACCCTGATGCCCTGGCCTGTGTGCTGTGTCTGCAGCATGAAAACAATGGCTTTTATTATTATTATTATTATTTTTTTTTTTTTTGAGACGGAGTCTTGCCCTGTCGCCCAGGCTGGAGTGCAGTGGTCGGATCTCAGCTCACTGCAAGCTCCGCCTCCCGGGTTTACGCCATTCTCCTGCCTCAGCCTCCGAGGAGCTGGGACTACAGGCGCCCGCCACCTCGCCCGGCTAGTTTTTGTATTTTTAGTAGAGACGGGGTTTCACTGTGTTAGCCAGGATGGTCTCGATCTCCTGACCTCGTGATCCGCCCGTCTCGGCCTCTCAAAGTGCTGGGATGACAGGCTTGAGCCACCGTGCCCGGCCTATTATCTTTTTTATCCTATGTTATTTGTTGAGACGGAGTCTCGCTCTGTCACCCAGGCTGGAGTGCAGTGGCACGATCTCGGCTCACAGCAACCTCCGCCTCCCGGGTTCACACCGTTCTCCTGCCTCAGTCTCCCGAGTAGCCGGGACGACAGGCACCTGCCACCTCGCCCGGCTGATTTTGTATTTTTAGTAGAGACGGAGTTTCTCCATGTTGGCCAGGCTGATTTCAAACTCCCGACCTCAGGTGATGCACCTGCCTCGGCCTCCCAAAGTGCTGGGATGACAGGTGTGAGCCACCACGCCCGGCCTTGTTTTTATTATTTTTGAGGTGGCATCTTGCTCTGTCGCCCGGGCTGGAGTGCGGTGGCGAGATCACAGCTCACTCCGGCCTCCAGCTCCTGGGCTACAGTGATCCTCCCGCGTCAGCCGCTTCAGGAGCTGGGGCGACAGGCACCCACATCACTAGGCCCAGCTAATGTATCTTTTATTATTTTTAGAGACATGGTCCCGTTATGTTCCCCAGGCTGGGGGACACTCAAACTCCTGGTCTCCAGAGATCCTCGTGCCTCGGCCTCCCAGAGTGCTGGGATTGCAGGTGTGAGCCACCGTGCCCGGCCCAAAACAAACTTCAGAAGCAAGAGAAGCAAAGTGGCTCACGCCTGTCATCCCAGCACTTTGAGAGGCCGAGGCGGATGGATCAGCTGAGGTCGGGAGTTCGAGACCAGCCTGACCAACGTGGAGAAACCCCGTCTCCACTGAAAATATGAAAATTAGGCCGGGTGTGGTGGCTCAAGCCTGTCATCCCAGCACTTTGGGAGGCCGAGACGGGCGGATCACGAGGTCAGGAGATCGAGACCATCCTGGCTAACACGGTGAAACCCCATCTCTACTAAAAATACAAAACACTAGCCGGGCGAGATGGCGGGCGCCTGTCGTCCCAGTACTCGGGAGGCTGAGGCAGGAGAATGGCGGGAACCCGGGAGGCAGAGCTTGCAGTGAGCTGAGATCCGGCCACTGCACTCCAGCCTGGGCGGCAGAGCGAGACTCCGTCTCAAAAAAAAAAAAATATATATATATATATGAAAATTAGCCGGGTGTGGTGGCACATGCCCAGAATCCCAGCAACTCAGGAGGCTGAGGCAGGAGAGTCGTTTGAACCTGGGAGGCAGAGGCTGCAGTGAGCCGAGATCGCAGCCATCGCACTCCAGCCTGGGCAGCAGAGCAAGACTCTGTCTCGAAAAGAAGAGAACAGAAGAGAGGAGAAGAGAGAAGAGAGAAAGGGGAGGGGAGGGGAGGAGAGGGGGCGACATAGCCGCTTATAAGAACAACAGAGTGGCCGGGCACAGTGGCGCATGCCTGTCATCCCAGCACTTTGGGAGGCCGAGGTGGGTGGATCACCTGAGGTCAGGAGTTCGAGACCAGCCTGGCCAACATGGTGAAACCCCATCTCTATTAAAAATCGAAAAGTTAGCCAGGTGTGGTGGCAGGTGCCTGTCATCCCAGCTACTCGGGAGGCTGAGGCAGGAGAGTATCCCCCACCGTGCTCTAGAGACTGAGGCTGTTTGTGCCGTTACGTTTCTCAAAGTTTTCTCGAATGAATTTATTTCTTTCCTGTATCATGTTCCAGAATTTTCTGCCAGGAACCTGTATGCCTTTTTTTTGCCAGCAGAAGGAAGCCCTGTTTTCTTTATTTTTAAAATCCAACGGCCGGTTTCTTTCTTGTCTTTGACAGGAGGATACAGTACGGTGACCGGTCCCAGCGCTGCAGGGACCCCGTTTTGTGGGGACGTCCGTGGGCAGAGTGGGTGAGACAGGAGGGCAGAAGGCGCCTCGGGCTGGGTCAGGGACAAGGAGCTGCCATGCAATGCCCTGATTATTCTATTCCGTGGCACAGCCGTGGGCAGGACCCCCTCACGCAGGTGAGCGGCCCCAGGTAAACCACACCCTGCCTCACCTTGCAAGCGTGCTGGGGAGGTGACCCCAGCCGCAGGTCACAGGCACGGCCGTTCTTACGGGAAGCCCGGAGCGTCCTGTGTGGCGAGGTGGCCTGGAAGGCGGTGGGGGGATTAGCGCCTCCGGGCGTCTGCCGCTGTGGCCTGACGTCGGCTCCCGGCAGAAACAAGTGGGTTTCTGAGACGCAGGCCCTGTGATGTGGGAGCCGGGCGCCCGGGCTGTGCAGACGTTTCTCAGTAATATTTGTCCAGAAGCAAAGACTGAACTCTTGGCTGGAGCCTGCGAGGCCACTATAGACAGACCACGGATTCTGGCGGCGGGGAACGTGGCAATTAGCAGGATTTATGATGTTTGCACGGCTCCCAGGGGCGGGATCCTGTGGGAGGCGGCCCCGGGCGGGAGCGTGGCGTCCAGACCGTGTCTCCAGCCCGGCTTCGGATCAGGCCCCGTGCTGTCCGGGAGGATCCGTTGTCAGAGATGAAAGAACCGGAGCAACTCCATCTCGACTGACGGCCGGGAAATGAGGCTGGAACCTCCTGGCTGCCTTCTCAGAAACACCCTTTGGAATCCCAGCAGTTTGGGAAGCCGAGGTGGGTGGATTGCTTGAGGTCGGGAGTTCAAGACCAGCCTCGCGTCTGGTACGGACGGAGAAACCCTGTGTCTACGAAAACACAAAAATTAGCCGGGCGTGGTGGTGGCAGGTGCCTGTCATCCCAGCTACCCAGGAGGCTGAGGCAGGAGAATGGCGTGAACCCGGGAGGCGGAGGTTGCAGTGACCAGAGATTGGGCCGCTGCACTCCAGCCTGGCGGCAGAACGAGACTCTGTCTCAGAGGAAAAAAAAAAAGGAACAAATTAATAATGTTTACTGGCCGGGCTCAATGGCTCATGCCTGTCATCCCAGCACTTTGGGAGGCCGAGGCAGGTGGATCACCTGAGGTCAGGAGTTCGAGACCAGCCTGGCCAACATGGTGAAACCCCGTCTCTACTAAAAACACAAAATTAGCCAGGCGTGGTGGCAGGTGCCTGTCATCCCAGCTACTCGGGAGGCTGAGGCAGGAGAATGGCGTGAACCCGGAGGCGGAGGTTGAGGTGAGCCGAGATCACAGCACTGCACTCCAGCCTGGCTAACGAGAGTGAAACTCTGTCTTAAGAAAAGAAAAAGAAAAACGTGTGTTTACTAAACATACTGAGACTTGGGAGTGTCCAGATAGGCTCATATTCGGAGAACAAAGGGATATTCCTAATTTTGCTCTAAACGTAATACTAATTCTTGGCCGGGCACGGCGGCTCACGCCTGTCATCCCGGCACTTTGGGAGACCGAGGCAGGTGGATCAGGAAGTCAGGAGTTCGAGACCAGCCTGGCCGCTATGGTAAAACCCATCTCTATTAAAAATACAAAAATTAGCAGGGTGTGGTGGCAGGTGTCTCTAATCCCAGCTACTCAGGAGGCTGAGGCAGGAGAACGGCAGGAACCCGGGAGGCAGAGGTTGTGGTGAGCCGAGATCGCACCACTGCACTCCAGCCTGGGCCACAGAGCGAGACTCCGTCTCAAACACAAAGAAACCAACAAAGAAAAAACGGCGCAAAAGGTGAATTCTATAGGTTCTGCTGTGCGTGTTACGTACCACGGTAAACGCACAGGAAAGCAAGCCTCAGCATTCATCAGCCACAGTGTGACAACCAGGCCTTCATCCATTTTTACCATTAATTTCAGACGGTCAGTCAGGGCAACTCAAAAAGCAGGTATTTGGTTTAAGAGCCGCGTGAGTCCAGGCTACCCGGGGTGCTCGGATGCTTAATTGCAAAATAATTAGAGAAAATTGGTGACTTCTCTCATCTCCCTTTCATCTTTCATCTGCGGCTAATGAGAATTCTGCAGCTTGGAGGGTGGAAGTTAAAATCTAGATGCTTCCAGTTCTATTCTAATGATGGTCCGTTCGCCGCGGCCCGGGCACAAAGCAAGCTGACTGTTTTGTACCATTTGGACTTTTTTTTTTTTTTTTCCCTAAATGTCATAAGGGAAATTTAATTCCTTTGAATTAAACGTCTTTAAAAGCCCATCCCTTTAGTCTTTGAGCTCCTCTGCTCAGGCTGCTTCCACGCAAAAAAATAAAAAAAAAAAAATAAAACAGGGCCAGGCGCGGTGGCTCACGCCTGTCATCCCAGCACTTTGGGAGGCCGAGGCGGGCGGATCACGAGGTCAGGAGATGGAGACCATCCTGGCTAACACGGTGAAACCCCGTCTCTACTAAAAATACAAAAACTAGCCGGGCGTGGTGGCGGCGCCGGTAGTCCCAGCTACTCAGGAGGCTGAGGCAGGAGAATGGCGTGAACCCGGGAGGTGGAGGTTGCAGTGACCTGAGATTGCACCACTGTGCTCCAGCCTGGGCGACAGAGCAAGACTCCCTCTCAAAAAACAAAACAAAACAAAACAAAAAATTGGCCGAGCGTGGTGGCAGGTGCCTGTCATCCCAGCTACTCAGGAGGCTGAGGCAGGAAACTCACTTGAACCCAGGAGCAGAGGTTGCAGTGAGCTGAGATGGTGCCACCGCACTCCAGCCTGGACATCAGGAGTGAAAGTCTGTCTCCAAAAAAAAAAAAAATTTAAATAGGCCAGGCAGGGTGGCCCATGCCTGAAATTCCAGCAGTTTGGGAGGCCGAGGCCAGTGGATCACCTGAGGTCAGGAGTTCGAGACCAGTGTGGCCAACACGGTGAGACCCCATCTTCACTAAAAATACAAAAATTAGCCAGGCACGCAGTGGGCACCTGTCATCCCAGCTACTCAGGAGGCTGAGGCAGGAGAATCGCTTGAGCCCGGAAGGCAGAGGTTGTGGTGACCTGAGACTGCACCACTGCACTCCAGCCTGGGCGACGAGAGCGAAAGTCCATCTCAGAAACAATCATCATCGCCATCAGATCAGTAAAAAATAAAAGAAGCCATTTCCCCTGCAACGGGTGACAGGCTTGTCGGTATGACTGTGGGCAGCAGCCGGCCCTGGCCCTGCAGTCCAGCGGCACCTGCTCCTGCCCCGGCCCCAGCTGACCGAGGTCTGTTTATGTCTCCCCCCCGGTATCACCCAGCAACGGAGACCAAAACACAGCTGAGCCGCGAAAACAAGGGCCCCCTTCTGCTCTGCACCCTGCACCCCACACCGCGAGGTCTCAGGCAGCACCGACCTCAGCCGTGGGCCCTGGAGGAAGGAGGGAGACGCTGTGTCAAGGTTCCCCGCGGGTGGGACCCAGTGCCCTTCTAATTCAGAAGGTGGCACATTCCCCAGGCCTGAGGTCATGCTGGCTGGAAGGGGGGCTGCCATCTCCGTCCAGGAGCCTGGCTCGTTTTGGAAGGGCAGGCACTGTGGAGGCTGGGGCTCCCGGCTTCTCCCCAGCTTCCTTCCTCCCTGACCGGCCCAGCGGAAAAGCAAATCCTCCTGCAGACCTCAGAGCTGCAGCATCTCCGGCATGCAACCGCCCCGGGTCTCTGCCAGCCACCCTGACCGCAGGTGCCAAGCGGGATGTCTAAATCGGGCACGTGCCTTCCTGCTGCTCCGCGTCAGCCTCGGTGAATCCCTGGCAGGGGCGGTTGTCTTGGTCGTGGAATGCGTGGATGGAATGCTGGGGCCAGGTGAGCTGTTGAAAGCTGGTCCCCGGCGCCCACCCAGCTGGCTTTGCGGAGAGGCAGGAGCCACAGCTGTGCTCCCCTCTATTCTTATTTAAATCTCACGGATCTAAAACAAAATCCTTCTCTATCTTCCTCTAGGTGGCTTGAGACTCTGTGCCTAGCAGGTCCGTGGTCGCCCGGGCTCTATTTTCACAAAGCATCGATTTTTTAATTTTTATTTTTTTAGACAGAGTCTCGTGGTCGCCCAGGCTGGAGAGCCGTGGCGCGATCTCGGCTCACTGCCACCTCCACCTCCCGGGTTCAAGCGATTCTCCTGCCTCAGCCTCCCGAGTAGCTGGGATGACAGGTGCCCGCCACCACACCCAGCGAATTTTTGTATTTTTAGTAGAGAAGGGGTTTCACCATGTTAGCCAGGCTGGTCTCGAACTCCTGACCTCAGGTGATCCACCTGCCTCAGCCTCCCAAAGTGCTGGGATGACAGGCGTGAGACACTGCGCCCAGCCTAACAGTAGCTACTTTTCACACTATGACTAAAGCAAGCTGCTTTGGGGCAGACATCAGCAAAACTCTTTATTTTTTATTATTTTTATTTTTTGAGATGGAGTTTCGCTGTTTGTCGCCCAGGCTGGAGTTCAGTGGCGCGATCTCAGCTCACTGCAACCTCCACCTCCCGGGTTCAAGTGATTGTCCTGGCTCAGCCTCCTGAGTAGCTGGGATCCCAGGCACCCACCACCAGATCTGGCTAATTTTTGTATTTTTAGTAGAGACGGGGTTTCACCATGTTGACCAGGCTGGTCTTGAACTCCTGACCTCAGGTGATCCACCCGCCTCAGCCTCCCAAAGTGCTGGGATGACAGGCGTGAGCCACCATGCCCGGCCCAAAAGTCACTGCTCTGAACACTATGACTAAAGCAGTAGGCAAGTGTGGTCAGCAGATTCCCAGATATAAAATCCAGGACTCAGGCTCTTTTCCAGAGTTCACCGTGGAACCCGTTGTAATGCCTGGGATCCACCTGGCCACCAGCTCCTTGCACCCCACAACCACGACAGCTGCCCTGGGTCCCCGGGACCGTGGAATTCTCCAGATCTGCCTATCGCGCCTGAATTGAGTAGCTCTTCCCACAAAACCTCCGCAAACCCCAGCCGAGGCCCTGCTCCGCGGGGGGCGGTGGCTCACGCCTGTCATCCCGGCACTTTGGGAGGCCGAGGCCGTGGATCACCTGAGGTCAGGAGTCTGAGACCAGCCTGGCCAACATGGTGAAATCCTGTTTCTACTAAAAATACAAAAAATGAGCTAGGTGTGGTGGCAGGCACCTGTCATCCCAGCTACTCAGGAGGCTGAGGCAGGAGAATGGCGTGAACCCGGGAGGCGGAGCTTGCAGTGAGCTGAGATCCGGCCACTGCACTCCAGCCTGGGCGACAGAGCGAGACTCCCTCTCAAAAAAAAAAAAACATGTAAGCAAAGCCTAGGAATCCCTTCGTCTTCCTTCCCATAACAGCAAAACCACACCACTCCCTCCTTCCCCCAGCGGCCCTCCAAAGATAGCACCAGCCAGCAGGCCCGCGATTGAGTGACGGGCACAGGGGACAGCCCCACAGATGCCGTCCTACACTTTCCACGGGATGTTTTTAGACTGCGAAGAGCCAGGAATAACCTCTCCCGCCCACGCCCACAAGGTGCCCCAGGAGAGGACGGCCCCGCGACACGTGCTCTACCTTCTTTTTGGGTTGTTTTTCATTTATTTTTATTTTTGACATTTTTTGGTAGGGACGGGGTCGTGCGAGGTGGCCCGGGTCGGTCTCGAGCTCCAGGCCTCGAGCGATCCTCCTGCCTCGGCCTCCCACAGTGCTGGGATGGCAGGCGTGAGCCACCGCACGCGGCCCTGCGGTCTTTCCTTCCAGGGCTGAGAGGCAGTTCAGGTGGCCTCTTGGCTGTGTGTCCGTCAAGGGCTCTGTCCTGTGACCTCTTCCCTGTGTTGAGAGCATTTGAGACAAGTTCCTCCATCGCCTGCAGGTGCAAATCTGTGGAACAGAAGAGCCGATGAGGCCCCTGCCTCTGAGTGGGAAATTGCCACTGGCAATAAAAAAGTCTAACTGCGGCCGGCCCGGTGGCGCACGCCTGTCATCCCAGCACTTCGGGAGGCCGAGGCGAGCGGATCACCTGAGGTCAGGAGTTTGAGACCAGCCTGGCCAACATGGTGAAACCCCGTTTCTACTAAAAATACAAAAATTAATCGGGCGTGGTGGCAGGTGCCTGTCATCCCAGCTACTCGGGAGGCTGAGGCAGGAGAATCGCTTGAACCCGGGAGGTGGAGGTTGCAGTGAGCCGAGATCGCACCACTGCACTCCAGCCTGGGTGACAGAGTGAGACTCTGTCTCAAAAAAAACAAAAAATAAAAAAATGCAAAAAAAGATATCAAACTGTACATAATACCACATACAAACCGTCCCCAGCTTCCAATGGTGCAATTTAGGATTTTTTAACTTGATGCTGGAGAGAAAGTGATATCAAGCCTACAATCCCAGCACTTTGGGAGGCCGAGGCGGGCGGATCACCTGAGGTCAGGAGTTTGAGACCAGCCCGGCCAGTAGAGTGAAACCCCGTCTCTACTAAAAATACAAAAATTAGCCAGGCGTGGTGGCAGGTGCCTGTCATCCCAACTGCTCAGGAGGCTGAGGGAGGAGAATCGCTTGAACCCGGGAGGCGAGGGTGGCAGTGAGCCAAGACCGCGCCACTGCACTCCAGCCTGGTGATAGAGCGAGACTCTGTCTCAAAAAAATAAATAAATACATAGAAAGTGTACTTGGAGTACCCACAAAACTATCCTGTTTTTTGGTTTCAGGACAGTCGTCAGTAACCGACAGGAGACCCTCAACAATATTATAAAATAGGCTTGTGTTAGGTGATTCTGTCCACCTGGACGCCAGTTCTCCAGCGTCTGCAGAAAGTCTAAGGTGGGCTCTGGTAGCTGTGGTATTCACTAGGTTAGGTGTATCAAATGCATGTTTCATTTTAATTTGTATTTATTTTTTGAGACAGAGTCTCGCTGTATCCCCCAGGCTGGAGTGCAGGGGTGCGATCTCGGCTCACCACAACCTCCACCTCCCGGGTTCAGACGATTCTCCTGCCTCGGCCTACGGAGTACCTGGGATGACAGGCACCTGCCACCACGCCTGGCTAAATTTTGTATTTTTCATAGAGATGGGGTTTCACCACGTTGGCCAGGCTGGTCTCACACTCCTGACCTCAGGTGATCCACGCAGCACGGCCTCCCAAGCCGCTGGGACCACAGGAACACCACGCCTGGATAATTGTGTAGTTTTTGTAGAAATGTACATTTTGGATTCGGATAGTTTTCAACTCAGGATGAGTGTATCGGCATGTCACCCCGTCAGAAGCTGAACAGCACCTGTAATATAATAAATAGAACTCATATCGTGTTAGAGTATATAATGCTGAATTCTATGCACGTGCATATATAATAAAAATACACAGCATATAACCACGTGCACATATTTAATGCATATGCATTAAGATACAGACACAAATATATAATGTATATATACAAGGCATGTGCATTATATAGACATACGCATATACATTTATATAATATGCAATGTGTTATAGACACGCACATATGTATATAATAATACAGTATTCTTTTTTTTTGAGACAAAGTCTCACTTTGTTGCCCAGGCTGGAGGGCAGTGGCACGATCTCGGCTCACTGCAACCTCCGCCTCCCAGGTTCAAGCGATTCTCCCACCTCAGCCTCCAGGTAGCTGGGACTACAGGCACCTGCCACCACGTCAGGCTAATTTTTGCTTTTTGTTTTTGTTTTTGTTTTTTTTTTTTTTTTGAGATGGAGTCTCACTCTGTCGCCCAGGCTGGAGTGCAGTGGCACGATCTCAGCTCACTGCAACCTCCGTCTCCCGGGTTCAAGCGATTCTCCCGCCTCAGCCTCCCGAGTATCTGGGACTACAGGTGCCCGCCACCTCGCCCGGCTGATTTTTGCACTTTAGTAGACATGGGGTTTCACTATGTTGGCCAGGCTGGTCTCTAACTGCAGACCTCATGACCCGCCCACCTCAGCCTCCCAAAGTGCTGGGATGACAGGTGTGACAATAATACGATATTATTACCCTACTGAGCCACCCCACTGGGTTCAATAATACGGTATTATTACTCTATGTAATGTATAATATGTAACAGCATTGTATCTAACATATAATACACTATATTGCTACAATATGTGTACACCTTATATACGTGGAATGTGTATGTGGGTTATGAAACAGATAGCTAATAGATTATGTATTGCATACTACGTATTCTATCGTTATATGAGATCTATCATTATACTATGTATAAGTTATATAATCTATAGCAACTGTTGAATATACTTAACGCCCACAACGTTCCGTGTGTGTCCACCTAGATCTCGACTCCCTGGCTGCGTCCTGACCGGGACGCCTCTGGTTTCCACCTGATGGCTGTTCTCCCAGGCCTCTCTGTGAGCCCGCACCGGCTCTGTAAACATCCGGCACACACGTACTTATTTTAAAGGCAGCACACGACACGCTTGTCTTGCAGATTGCCTCTTCTCGTCTAAAAGCACGTCACGAACACACTTCCTTTGGGAGCTGAGAGGTCCTCCTCACGCTGCTTCCCGGTGCCCACATCAGTCACCCCAATTCCAGGTGCACGGCTCTCATCCCGCCCTTCCTGCCAAGGCCCTGGCTTTGTGCCTCGGTCTGTGTCTTGCCTTTGAGCTGTCCCTGTCTGACTAACATAGTGAAACCCCATCTTTACCAAAAATACAGAAATTAGCTGGGCGTGGAGGCGGGCACCTGTCATCCCAGCTGCTCGGGAGGTTGAGGCAGGAGAATCGCTGGAACCCAGGAGGCAGAGGTTGCAGTGAGCCGGGATCACGTCATTGGACCGCAGCCTGGGAGACAGAGTGTGATTCTGTCTCAAAAATAAAAATAAAAAGTAAAATAAAATGGGCCGGGCGCGGTGGCTCAAGCCTGTCATCCCAGCACTTTGGGAGGCCGAGACGGGCGGATCACGAGGTCAGGAGATCGACACCATCCTGGCTAACACGGTGAAACCCCGTCTCTACTAAAAAATACAAAAACTAGCCGGGCGAGGTGGTGGCGCCTGTCGTCCCAGCTACTCGGGAGGCTGAGGCAGGAGAATGGCGTGAACCCGGGAGGCGGAGCTTGCAGTGAGCCGAGATCCGGCCACCGCACTCCAGCCTGGGCGACAGAGCAAGACTCCGTCTCAAAAAAAAAAAAAAAAAAAGGAAACCCCATCTCTACACAGAATACAAAAAATTAGCTGGGTGTGCCGGTGGGTGCCTGTTATCCCAGCTACTGGGGAGGCTGAGGCAGGAGAATCGCTGGAACCCGGGAGGTGGAGGCTGCAGTAGTGAGCCGAGATCACACCACTGCACTCCAGCCTGGGAAACACAGCAAGACTCTGCCTCAAAAAAAAAAAAAAAAAAAATGTGTGTTTCTGCACGGAAATGCCTGACAGTGCCTTGAAGGTGGGGATTAAGAGTGAATTGCATACTTCGGATTCTAGAGCCAGAAAGTCATGGCAGTAATAACGCAGTGCGTGGCCGAGGCTTCCTGAAATCTGCTGCTCCCTGACCTCTGGGGCACGAAGAAGAGGTCTGAAAATAAACCGGGTTCTGTGCAGCCAGAACAGCACCCGGACGTCAGCTGTTCTCCCCGGAGGCTTTCCTTCCACGCAGGCTCCTTCGGAAGACAAAAGCAGCAGATGGTGCCTGCCCAGCGAGCCCACGGCCTCTTCACTCCTGGAGGGTGTGGGGGGGGGGGGCGGGGACAGAGAGGGCCATGGTGTCTGGGGCAGCCTCGTCCGGCCACTTCTCAGCCGGTTGGACGACCACGTCCGGATTTTCTGCTCACACAAAGCACAGGGACACACATGGTGCAAGTCGCCGGTGCATTCGCTGTTGGAGTGTCCGGGGGGTTGCCAGGGAGTCAAGTGACCACACACTTGTCCTGGATATATACATTATGAGTCTGAGATGAACGTCTCTCAGGAACGTGCTCCCTCCAGAGGCTCTAGGGGAGGATCCTTCCTGCCTCTCCCAGCTCCCGGGGGCTCCAGGCGTCCCTGGGCTTGTGGCCGCATCACTCCAGTCTCTGCCTCCGTCTCCACGTGGCCTCCTCCTCTGTGTCTGTGTCTCTCTTCTGTCTCTTAGCAGGGCACCTGTCATGGGATTTAGGGTGTACCCTAATCCAGAATGATTTCATTTTGAGAGCTTTCACTTAATTGCACCTGCAAAGACCTCATTTCCAAATGAGGTCCCATTCGCAAGTTCCGGAGGTTAGGACCTGAACGTAGTTTTTGAAAGTCACCATTCCACCCATTTCAGTTGGGTGTGATACCTTCTAGAAGGTCGGGGGGTGGGGTCCTTCCTGCCTCTCCCAGCTCCTGGGGGCTCCAGGCGTCCCTGGGCTTGTGGCCACATCACTCCAGTCTCTGCCTCCGTCTCCACGTGGCCTCCTCCTCGGTGTCTGTGTCTCCTCTTCTGTCTCTTAGCAGGGCACCTGTCATTGGATTTAGGGTGTACCCTAATCCAGAATGATTTCATTTTGAGAGCTTTCACTTAATTGCACCTGCAAAGACCTTTCTTTCCAAATAAGGTCCCATCCACAGGTTCTGGGGGGTGAGGATACAGATGTAGCTTTTGAGCGGACTATAGTTCAACCCACTACAGTTATATCCAGTTCCTTCTGGAGGCTCTAGGGGAGGATCCTTCCTGCCTCTCCCAGGTCTAAGCTCCGGAGGCTCCTTCTTGCCTCTCCCAGCTCCTGGGGGCTCCAGGTATCCCTGGGCTTGTGGCCGCATCACTCCAGCCTCTGCCTCCATCTCCACGTGGCCTTCTCCTCTGCATCTCTGTCTCCTCTTCTGTTTCTCAGAAGGATGCCCATCATTGGATTCAGGACAGGTCCCACTCCAGGACGATCTCATCTCCAGGTCCTTCAGTTAATCACATCTGCAAAGAAGCTATTTCCAAATAAGATGCCAGGCAGTGGGCAGTGGCTCATACCTGTCGTCCCAGCACTTTGACAGGCCGAGGCGGACGGTTCCCTTGAGGTCAGGAGTTCCAGACCAGCCTGGCCAACATGGCAAAACCCCGTCTCTACTAAAAATACAAACATTAGGCTGGACGCGGTGGCTCACGCCTGTCATCCCAGCACTTTGGGAGGCCGAGGCGGGCGGATCACAAAGTCAGGAGTTCGAGACCAGCCTGGCCAACATGGCGAAACCCTGTCTCTACTAAAAATACAAAAATTAGCCGGGTGTGGTGGCAGGTGAGTTTGCATTTCTGAGCAGCTGCAGGTGTGTGAACCTCACAACGTGGGGCCCCGTGGGCTGCAGAAGCTGTGGCCACACAGGAGACCTGGGCTCAGGTAGGTGAAGGGAAGAGCTGCTCTCCCTCTACAACCGTCATGGCTCCCACCTTCCTCACCTCCCAAGGAAGCTGACCCAGCTCTTTGTTCCTGGGTCTACCTCCCACAGAGGATCAGAGTCTTCCGGGATCTTCCTCTCTACTCTTCCCTCTCCGTTCTCGCTTTTTATTTTATTTTTACTTATTTTTTTGAGATGGAGTCTCACTCTGCTGCCCAGGCTGGAGTGCAGTGGCACGATGCCGGCTCACTGCAACCTCCGTCTCCCGGGTTCAAGCGATTCTTCTGCCTCAGCCTCCCAAGTAACTAGGATGACAGGCACCTGCCATCGTGCCCAAGTAATTTTTGTAGATACGGGGTTTCACCATATTGGTCAGGCTGGCCTCGAACTCCTGACCTCAGGTGTTCCCCCCGCACCTCGGCCTCCCAAAGTGCTGGGATAACAGGTGTGAGCCACCACGTCTGGTTGCTTTTTAAAATTTAATGTTTTTAGGGACGGGGTCTTTCATTCCTGCCTAGGCTGGAAAGCGGTGGTGAGATCTCGGCTCACTGAGGCCTCAACCTCCCAGGCTCAATCAATCCTCTCACCTCAGCCTCCCGAGTAGCTGGGACCACAGGTGCACACCACGACGTCCAGCCAATTTTTACATTTTCTCTAGAGATGGGGTCTCCCCATGTTGCCCAGGCTGGTCTTGACCTCCTGGGCTCGAACAATCCTCCCGCCTCGGCCTCCCAAAGTGCTGGGATGACAGGCGTGAGCCATTGCACCCGGCCTGCCCTCCCCGTTCTCTCCCCAGGACGATTCTGCTGGCCACCCAGCAGCCCTGCAAGACGGACAGACCCAACGGGCAGGGCGTCCCTCCTGCTGCAGGGCAGCTTGGATAATTGTAGCTGGCCACATCCCAGCAAGCTCTGCACAGCTCAGGCCCTGCCAGCCTGGGGGCCCGACAGCACCTCTTTGTCCTCCCAGAGCACAGCCTGCGCCGAGGCCCCAGCGCAGACTGAAGGCACATTCTGTTTCTGCCCTGAGTTTATTTCTGTCCCGTTGGCCCTGGGCCTCACCGCTGCGCCCCCAGGACCCCGGCAGATAAAGCCCTCTTGTGCTAGCGTTGAAAGCAACCCCTTTCCCCTCACAACCGCAGGGATGCCCCACACAGGACTCGCAGCTCATCGAAACGCCCAGAGTGAACGCCACGTTTGTTCTTTGAAAAGATGCCTGTGTAGGATACACACTCTAAACAGAGATCTGTATTAATATATCCACTTCCCTGCAGAAATCACGGCGTCGCACACACACACACGTGTGCTTCCCGGTTAGTCAAAATAAGTTCACAGAATTCCTACGTGATGAGGCTCTTCTGACCAAGAGCGCTCGGATTTTTATGTCCAGTCATGGAACACAACCTGAAATTGAAATCAGGACGGACACAACAGAAAACCATCGTTGACGAGTGATTGACACCGGGCGCGGTGGCTCACGCCTGTCATCCCAGCACTTTGGGAGGCCGGGACAGAGGCAAAGGCAGGAGGATGGCTTGAGGCCAGGAGTGTGAGACCAGCTTGGGCAACACAGCCAGACCCTCTCCCTATCAACCACAAAATTAAAAATTAGCCAGGCACGGTGGTGTGTGCCTGTTGTCCCAGCTGCTTGGAAGGCTGAGGTTGGAGGATTGCTTGAGCCGGGAGATCAAGGCCGCACTGAGCTAAGATCGCAGCTTGGGTGACAGACCAAAACCCTGTCTCAAACGAACGAAAAGAGTTACTTAGGCCGGGCGTGGTAGCTCATGCCTGTAATCCCAGCACTTTGGGAGGCTGAGGCGGGTGGATCATTTGAGGTCAGGAGTGCGAAACCAGCCTGGCCAACATGGTGAAACCCCGTCTCTACCAAAAATACAAAAATTAGCCAAGCGTGGTGACGGGCGCCTGTAATCCCAGCTGCTCGGGAGGCTGAAGCAGAAGGATCCCTTGAACCCAGGAGGCCGAGGTTGCAGTGAGCTGAGATCTCACCATTGCACTCCAGCCTGGGCGACAGAGCGAGGTGCCATCTCAATAAATAAATAAAACTAAAAAAAGAGTTACTTATTGAGTCTAGCTCGATTGATGCAGCTCAGAAGTAGGAGAACTTGGCTCATAAAAGACCTTGAATTTACTCTAAAAGGGTGCAAAGCCAGCTGAAACCCTATTTTGATAAAAAATGAATAAAGTGGGGGGCGCAAGACGTAAAGGAAAGAGGTGCATGTGTGCCAGAGAGAGGATAATGCAGTGTCTTTTGGACACTGCTAAAAGCAGAGAGAAACATAACCACGGGGTGAAATGATTTAAATAACTAACGTCCCGTCCCGGGACGCAGACGAGTTTTGCCATTTTCAAAGCAGTGGACGCTCATCCCAGAACTCCAGCGTTTCATGGGGTCCAACGCCTCCAACCTGTCTTTACTGTTTGATAAGCAAAGCGAACAGAAACGGGGCCCTGTGGGTCCCATGTAGCCCGTGATAATGAAAAATTCGGTTTTTTTTTTTCCCCGCGCGCTCCCGCAGGACGCACGCTCGCTCCCGAGCTCGGCGGGCGCGCACCCCGCATGCTCGCGCGTTCCCGCTGCCTCGCACTGCGCAGGCGCACTCCCGTCCCTCAGCCCCGCCCGCTCATACACCTTCCAGCCTCTCGCTCGCGCCTCGCACGCAAGCACTGCGCATGCGCACCCGACCGGCCTCCCGAACGAAGCGCCTCCACCGCTACGCACGGCGCATGCTCCCTGCGGAGGCCGCCCCTCCCCTCGCTCTGGCAGGCACGCACTGCGCATGCTCGCATCTCCGCAGCTCTGAGGCCGCCTGGCCGCCATGGGCCGCCCCTCTGAAATTCCTAAACGCAGAAAGAGCTCGGGCGGGACGGCCGCCACAGCCCCTCCTCCGTCCTGATGGCAGCCGCTTGGCCCCACCAAAGCCTCCTGCAAAGGCTCCGAGGGCCCCCGGAGCGCGCGTGGCCCGCGGCGGCGGCGGCGTCGCCTCGTGATGACGTCGTCGCGATGACGCGGCGCCGTGACGTCACGCGGGCGCCGTTGTTGGGGAGCGCGGCCGGCGCGCCCGTTTTGAAGCTGCCCTGAGGTGCGCGGAGCCGGACCGCGCCCCCTCCTCGGTCTCCCCGCACCCCGCGAGTCTGCGCCCTGTCCCCTGCGCCGCGCTCCCCTCAGCGGGCGGGGCTCGCATCCCCCGGGTCCGTCCGGGCCGGACCGAAGCCCCCCGGGGCGGGGCGCGGGTGTCCCGGGGCGCCCCGGGCCCAGCCCCCGCCATGCCGCCCGGCAAGGTCCTGCAGCCGGTGCTGAAGATGAAGGTGGACGAGCTGTTCCTGTACTGGCTCAGCGAGGCCAGCACGCAGCGGATGCTGCAGGACTGTCTGCGCCGGATCCAGGCGCCCGGGCGGGACCTGCCGACCGCGGGGGACGGGGAGCTGCCCGGGGCGTGGCCCGCAGCCCCGCTCGCCGCCACCCCCAGGCCCGGCGGGCTTGACCTCGCGGCCACCCCCGGCCCGGGCCCCGCGCTGCCCCTGGGCGCCGCCTGCAGCCCCAGGAACGCGCCGCACGCTCGAGGCAGCCGTAGATCCGCAGGGACGAGAGTAGTAAGTGACTCTTCCTTCTGCTGACACCTGCGCAGGTGGCTCTGGAAGCAGAGAGCGGACGTGTGGCCGCGCGGTGCAGGCAGGTGGGGGAGCGTCAGACCCCAGAACGGTTTCATATTGAGACTGTTCCCCGCCCCGACCCACCCCCCCCCCCACACACACAGATGAGAAAGTCCCATGTACTGAACATTCCGTCATTGACAGTTGTTAACCTACATGTCACACAATTTATAAAGGTAGAAACGCTTTCTTCCTGTTTATTCTATTCCATTCTCTTTATTTTAATTTAATTTAATTTAATTTTATCGTGAGACGGAGTCTTGCTCTGTCGCCCGGGCTAATGGCCCGATCTCGGCTCACTGCAACCTCCGCCTCCCAGGTTCAAGCGATTCTCCTGCCTCAGCCTCCCAAGGAACTGGGATGACAGGCGCCCACCACTACGTTCGGCTTATTTTTGTATTTTTAGTAGAGATGGGGTTTCACCATACTGACCAGGCTGGTCTTGAACTCCTGACCTCAGGTGATCCGCCCACCTTGGCCTCCCAAAGTGCTGGGATGACAGGCGTGAGCCACCACGCCCAGCCGGATGAGCTGCTTTTTCTACTACCTCTAGAACTCACCATTGTGCGTTTAGCCCTCGGTAGAACTAAGCATCGTGCGTTCCATCCCCTCTAGAATTCACTTTCCTGCCTTCTGTCCCCTCTAGAACTCAGCATTGTGTGTTCTGTTCTTTAGAACTCAGCATTATGCGTTCTGTCCTTCTCTGGAACTCATCATTGTGCGTTCCGCCCAATGTAGAACTCAGCGTTGTGCGTTCTCTCCCCTCTAGAACTCAGCATTGTGCATTCTGTCCTCCTCTAGAACTCAGCATCGTGCGTTCCGTCCCCTCTAGAACTCAGCATTGTGCATTCCGTCCCCCTCTAGAACTCAGCATTGTGCGTTCCGTCCCCTCTAGAACTCGGCGTCGTGCGTTCCATCCTCCTCTAGAACTCAGCGTCGTGTGTCTGACACTGGACCTTGTGGTTGCGTCCGTCTTGGTTGCGTCCGTCTTGGTTCCTTTCGTAGCTGTGCAGGGTTCTGTGGTGAGGATGGTCCCCGGTTTATCCACTGAACATGGATGGCCACGTGAGCTGTTTCCTCTTTTTGTGCATTAGGAGCCAGGCTGTTGTGAACATTCCTCTTGGGTCAATGCCTCGGTGTGGAATTGCTGGGTTGTATGGTAAGCAAAAGTTTAAAGACACGTAGCAACAAAAAAGCTTGAGGGAGCCCCGTTCTCTTCCAAAGTGGTTTTCCCATCTCACGTTTCCACCCGCCACGTGGAGGGTGCTCCCCCAGCTCTTCCGCACTCAGCAACCCTGGATGCTGCTGGCCTTTTGTAATTTCAGCCATTCCGATGAACGTGTGACTGTTTTTCTTGTTTGTTTCTTTGACAACCCCAGTGTTTGTCTCACTCTGGGGTCGGGCTGCTGTGCAGTGGTGTGATCGTAGCTCACTGCAGCCTTCACCTCAGCCTTCTGAAAACCGGGACCACAGGTATGTGCCACCACGTCCGGCTACTTTTATAATTTTTGTAGAGATAGGGTCTTGCTGTGTTGTCCAGGCGGGTCTCAAACTCCTGGGCTCAAGGGATCCTCCCACCTCGGCCTCCCAACGTGCTGGGATGACAGGCGAGGGCAAGCACACCCGGCCAGCATGGCATGGTTTGGATTGCATTTCCCTGTGGCCTGGTGTGGCTGAGGGATTTCCAGGTGCTTATTTTCCCTTTACGTGGTTTCCGCTATGAAGCACCCGTTCAGATCGTTTGTGTGCTTTTTAAATCGGGTCGTGTTTTCACTGAGTTGCGAGAGCTCTTTACGTCAACCTGTGGGCAAGTCCTGGGTAAGATAACGTGGTGTGTGCCGATTTCTCTCGAGTCCGGCTTGCTTTTTATGTTCTTCAGTGTCTTTCAAAGAGCGGAAGTGTTTAGTTTTTCAGCTTTTTTAGGACTCTTATTTTTTGTGTCTCATTACAAACTGTTTGTACAGCCCAAGGTGTCAAAGATTTTATATTTGTCTTCAGAAAGCGTTGTGGTTTTAGGTTTGCGTTTCGGCCTGTGATCCAGTTCAGGTCAGTTTTTCTGCGTGGTATGAGGTGAGGTATAGGGATGACCCCAGCACCATATGCTGGTGAGTCTTTTTCCCCCCCATGGAATTGTGTTGTTGAAAGTCGGTTGACTACGTACATCTGGGTGTATAGCTATTTTCATCCCATTGCTGTATGTGCATCCCCTCACCTTCATGGCCCTTTCCAGATGAGGGTCACTTTCCAGCAAATTTTGAAAGCCGGTAGTGTGAGTCCAAGCCTGTGCTTTAAAAGTCGCTTTCCAGCAAGAAAAGCCTGTTGGAATTTTGGTTGGGAATGCTTTGAATCTGTGGATCAATTTGGGTTCATTGATACCTTAACAATATTTTCCAATCCACGAACAAAGGACTTTCCATTTACTCAGGTTTTGTTCAGCTACGTTGTGTAGTTTCCCGGGTACACATCTTGCACCTCCTTGATTAAATTTCTATCCATTTGTTTAGTTCTTCTTTTTTTTTTTTTTTTTTTTTTTTTGAAACGGATTCTCACTCTGTCACCCAGGCTGGAGTGCAGTGGCCGGATCTCAGCTCACTGCAAGCTCCGCCTCCTGGGTTGACGCCATTCTCCTGCCTCAGCCTCCCGAGTAGCTGGGACTACAGGCGCCTGCCACCTCGCCCAGCTAGTTTTTTGTATTTTTTAGTAGAGACGGGGTTTCACCGTGTTAGCCAGGATGGTCTCGATCTCCTGACCTCATGATCCGCCCGTCTCGGCCTCCCAAAGTGCTGGGATGACAGGCTTGAGCCACCGCGCCCAGCCTATTTAGTTCTTCTTTAATTTCTGGAAGGTACTCAGTACTTTTGGTACCCACCTAACCCGTGATTTTTATCAGACCGGCTGCCTGCATTCTAGAACGTTAGAACGGGGTATTTGGAGATAAACGTGTGCGTGTGCATCAGACACACAGGTGCATACACACAAACACACACAGGTGCATACACACACACAGGTGCATACACACACAGGTGCATACACACACACAGGTGCATACACACACAGGTGCATACACACACACAGGTGCATACACACACAGGTGCATACACACAGATGCATACACACACACAGGTGCATACACACACATACACAGGTGCATACACACACAGGTGCATACGCACACAGGTGTGCTTATTTTAATGTTTCATTAGAAGTTCTTAACAAACATGTCATAGGACAGAAATGCACCCAGAACCCTCAGGGCAGGAGCTCGGGTTTCTGAAGGTTTTGTGCGGGAGCCGTGAGCTTGCCCAGGGACTGTAGCTTTCGTATCAGGTGTGTGCCTGTCTGCGTTCAGTTCTTACTGCCTTCATAACAATGACCTATTCACGTTTTCATGGTTGGCACCGATGAGAGTCTCATTGTGAGGAGGAAGGAAGGTGTTCAGAACCCTTCTTGTAACCTTCGAGAATCTGCAACCATGGAAACTGTGTAAAGAGCCTCGTCCCTCCCTCCTCTTCTGTTGACAGAGAGAACCGTACCGTTTCCTGAGATGAGGTGGACAGGTTTTGAATCCGCTGGAGCCTGTCCTCTCAGGGCCTTTGAAACAGGGAGGAAGCCGCACTCTGCAGACGGCACCTGCAGGGTGAGGACAGATTCCTCATCTTCATGGCTCACGGGTTTGCCTGTTACTAGCTGTGCTGTTAGCTTTGGATGTTCAGAAAAACATTTTCTCACAAAGGGTAGGTTGCTTTCATAAGCCTTTTATTTTATTTTATTATTTATTTATTTATTTATTTATTTTTGAGATGGAGTCTCGCTCTGTCGCCCGGGCTGGAGTGCAGTGGCCAGATCTCAGCTCACTGCAAGCTCCGCCTCCCGGGTTTACGCCATTCTCCTGCCTCAGCCTCCCGAGTAGCTGGGACTACAGGCGCCCGCCACCTCGCCCGGCTAGTTTTTTGTATTTTTTAGTAGAGATGGGGTTTCACTGGGTTAGCCAGGATGGTCTCGATCTCCTGACCTTGTGATCCGCCCGTCTCGGCCTCCCAAAGTGCTGGGATTACAGGCTTGAGCCACCGCACCCGGCCCGTAAGCCTTTTAAATCTAGGATTTCACAAAAGCCCTTATGTTTGCTCATTGAAGACACATTTTTATTCTAAAACAAGCCATCGGAACAAATGTGTGTTTAGTGAGAATGAAAAGTGAAGCGATTTTTATGAAAATTTTGCATAAAGGTATTCTGGACATTTTAGGAGCATTAGAGGTTGATGGTACGATTGTGTCCCCACGGGAGAAGGACAGTGGAGATTCGGGTGCCGGGAGGGCCTTCATTGGCCCGGATGGCAATCCTGTCTCATCAGTGTAGGAGTGTGGGGGAAACAGGCTGAAAACAGGCCTCACAGATTCCAGGCTGGCCTGTGGTGCAAAAACAACTCTGATGGCCCCGTCCCTGCACATAGTCGTGTATAGACAGCCCCGTGGCGGCCCCACTGGGTGTGGACGGCCCATCCCTCCCCCATCCCATGTAGACAGCCCCGTGCCTGCACTGGGGTGAGTGGTGCAGGTTCTGCGTCAGGACAGGACGTAGGGGTTCCAGGGAGGCAGTGGGGGCTGCATCTGGAGGTGGTTTGAGGGCTCCAGATCAGAGTCTTTAAATCTCTGTGTATGTGCACTTCAGGATTTTGAGGCTGTGTTCCAAAAGTCTTTTTTTTTTTTTTTAAGACGAAGTCTCTCTCTTGTCCCCCAGGCTGGAGTGCAATGGCAGGATCTCGGCTCACTGCAACCTCCACCTCCTGAGTTCAAGCGATTCTCCTGCCTCAGCCTCTGGAATTACTGGGATTACAGGTGCCGCCACCATGCCCAGCTAATTTTGTATTTTTGGTAGAGACGGGGTTTCACCATGTTGGCCAGGCTGGTCTTGAACTTCTGACGTGAGGTGATCCGCCCACCTCGGCCTCCCAAAGTGCTGGGATGACAGGCGTGAGCCACTGTGCCCAGCCGTGTTCCAAAAGTCTTGTACGGAAAGCGGAAACATGGCAGTAAAGTCCGCAGGGGCGTGTCACCCGGTGTGGCAGGATGGGGCGTGTTGCCTGAGTGTGAGGATCGCACCTCCATCGGCTGGCATCCCCCCGCATTTTGGGCTTGATCTTTGACTTTGGGAGGGAGATCACAGGAAGTTGCCTGCTAATCTGGTTCCCCCAGCTGCGTTTGGGAGGCCGTCCCTGTGTGGTGCTGGTCTGAACTCAAGCGGCGGCACCTCTGCGCTGTGAGTTTGCGCCCCGCATGGTGGGGGACTGGGCCGCACCTCTGTCCTGTGAGTTTGCGCCCCGCATCGTGGGGGACTGGGTGGCGCCTCTGCCTGTGAGTTTGCGCCCCGCATGGTGGGGGACTGGGTGGCGCCTCTGCCCTGTGAGTTTGCGCCCCGCATGGTGGGGGACTGGGCCGCACCTCTGCCCTGTGAGTTTGCGCCCCGCATCGTGGGGGACTGGGTGGCGCCTCTGCCTGTGAGTTTGCGCCCCGCATGGTTGGGGACGGGGCGCACTTGTTTAAATCCTCTCGTGGTGGTTTGAGCACACTCCCTCTGGGCCTGTGTTTCAGCTTCCGTTTGGAGACTTACAGGGGGTCAGAGGCCGACTTCTCAATCCTCAAGGACAGGAAGGAAATGAGAAGGATGGAGGCATCCAGGGACGGCTGGAGAAGGGAAGGAGGTGGAAGAGAAGGAAGTGGAGAGGGGCGTCCCCCTAAGAAGAGTTGGAAGGGGGCGTTGAGGGTGGGGAGCTGTGGTGGGCGTGAGAGGTGGTGTGGAAGGTTGCAGGAGAAGAGGCCAGTCTGAGATGGCTGCAGACTGCTGGTTCCAAGTCTGGGACACTCGGAAAAAGGAAAACCATGGAGACAGGAAACAGATCGGGGGTTGGCAGGGTTAGGAGGGAGGGAGGGGTGCGTGGGTGCCACACCGACGTTTTTCGGGGCAGGGAAACTCCTCTGCATGACCCCACAGTGGTAGATCTGTGTCATCCTGCGTTTTTGCAGACTCAACAGCGTGTGCGGCAGCGGGAGAGCCCAGTGCACGGTTGACTCGGGGTGATCATGACCCGTCCAAGGAGGTGCATTGACTGTAACGGACACAGGCGGTCACGCAGGACCTTCCTGATCGGGGACCCAGGAGGCTTTCTGCTGACAGCGTCTGGCCTGGCCGGGATGTGGCCAGTTTCTGACCCTCATCCCCAAGGTATCTCCTTCCCGGTGGGATGCAGGTGCAGGCCCCGGAATGTCAGTTCATCCTCAGTTAACGTTCCCGTCCCCCTTTTCCACCGCCCCTCTTTTCTTGTCCTAAATACCATCGCAAGCGAGTGCAGTTACCACAGTGAGCAGCGGCAGAGAGGACGAGATCCTGGATGCCCATGCAGCTTAGCTGGATTCTAGAAACTCTTCAAGTGTGGGAAGGGGCGGAGAGGCAGGCATGCCCTGATGCTGGGGCTCCTGGGGCCTGCCGTGCGTGTGTTTGTGGAGGCGCAGCTGCACCTGGCGCGCCCTGGGCTCTGGAGGGGCGAGCCGGAGCCGGCACCGAGCCTGCAGCCAGCTCTGCTATTGTTGTGGGGCAGGGGGAGACCTTATTTCTTCAGGGGGAGCGCCTTCCACTGGGTCCCCAGGCTGTCTTCTCCGGGACCTGTTGATGCGCGCTCCAGGGCGAGCCACGTGACGGTGCAGAAAGCGCCCCCTGCCCTGCCGGACGGCCCAGCCCGCAGCGAACGGGGAGAGGAGAGGAGAGGACCGCGGGGAGCGGAGGGCAGTGCAGGGAGCACAGCAGGAGGAGAGGAGAGCAGCGCCGGGGGCGGCCGGGTCTGCACAGTGGCGGGTCAGGAGGGGCGGCCGCCGCCACCCCCGGCGCCATGAGCCCTCCTCAGCCTGAGGAATGCGCGCGGCGCGGGCCCCGGCCCCAGAGCGCCTGGCGGGCGACGCATGGAGCGCGCTGAGCCCGGGCTCTGCCTGCAGCGCCCCGCCGGCCCTGGCCCCGGCCCGGCCCGCGGAGAGCCCTGCGCGCCGAAGGCATGCGGCTCCGGGAGCTCTCGCTGCGCCAGGTCCCCGACCTGCGCCAGGAGCCGGCCTCGGTGGCCGGCGGCTGCGACTTCGTGCTGCCCTCGCGGTTCAAGAAGCGGCTGAAGGCCTTCCAGCAGGTCAGCCCCGCGGTGCTCCGCGGTGCCCCACACCGGGCGAGGCCTCCCGGCCCCGCGCGGACCCCCTTGCCACTGACGGCCGTGCACCCGCTGTCGCGTGGCGGGGCCGGAACGCCAGATGTTCAGCACCAGTTGCGGGCGCGGGGGACCCGCTCGGGCCTCACGCCGCCGGAAACTGGGTTCTGCTCCTTGGGAGGCTGTGCCAAGCTTGTTAGGAAACCCGGGCTTTGGAAAGAGCCCCCGCTTCTTTCCCGGGAGTTTGGGCTGTGAGTGCGCGCCTTGCTGGGATCGACCAAGGGCGGGCTGGGTGAGAACTGTCAGTGCCTGGGAGGGCTCGCTGCAGACAGACTTTTTGAATTTGAATAACACCTTGCACTGCTGGTAATAAACGCCAGGAAACTCCTTCACCCTTTGTCAAGGCGTCGGGCGGGTGAAACTTCCCCTGCGTTATTGCAATACCCAGCATTCCTTCCCACTGGCTAGCTGATTTAAAAGAGTCGGTTGAGATATCACTCACATACCGTGCTATTTATGCAGCGTGCTTTTATGCAGTCACTTGCGGGCTTTGGAATTTATTTGTTTTTAGTTTTATTTATGATTTATTTATATGGAGACGCTGTCTCTCCGCTGCCCAGGCTGGAGTGCAGCGGCGCTATCTCGGCTCACAGCAGCCTCCACCTCCCGGGTTCGAGTGATTCTCCTGCCTCAGCCTCCCGAATAGCTGGGAGGACAGGCGTGCGCCACCAGGCCCAGCTAATTTTTGCGTTTCTGGTAGAGACGGGGGTTTCACCCTGTTGGCCAGGCCAGTCTTGAACTCTTGACCTCGGGTGATCCACCCACCTGGATCTGGGATTAGGGGCGTGAGCCTCCGCCGCAGCCGGCTTTGAAATTTAATCTCCGTTCTCTTTAGTGCTCAGGGAAGCAACATTTGTGTCTGTGCCCCGTGTGTATTGTGTAAGTTAGTTCTACGCGTACCAGGTGGTTTAAACGTGTAAGAGTCTTCCCGTGACAGCCTCGATATAATTTCAGAACGTAGGGTTTGGCTGTGGTCGAATCGGATCCGAATCTCATCCAGGCAGGGTGTGCGTGGCGGGCGCTCTCACACCCAAGTGATCCATCAGACCCGCTTTTCACACTCAGTTCCAGGCGTCTGGAACTAGTGGCCTAAACCTCAACTTGAACCGAAGCGTCCTGCTTGAAGGGGGAGGGAGACCCCCTTGCTGTTGATATTTTCATTGACGTTTTTTCTCTCGGATCACATCAACGTTTACACGCCTTCAGAGTTTTTGTCTGACCTTTGTCTTCCAGGTTTTCACATTTTGCCTGTAAGTGGATAAGGGCGAGGCCGGTTTCTTTAAAATGCTCTTAACCTGCAGACCCTAAGAGTGAGATCAGCCTCGTGCAGTATTTGCTTTAGACGGTGGGAGGTGCGTGTCTGCTGGTTGCAGAGTCAGTTAGGTGATGAGCTCGCACGTGGCTGGATGAAGAAACTCTTCTGCCCTGCGGCGGGCCCCTGGCTCTCCTGCGGGGGCTGCGGCGAGGATGCACCTGTGTGTCCACCTCCAGGAGGCAGGGGAAACCGTGAAAATACTCCGTTTACATAAGTTTTGCTTCATTTTACGGAAAATCGGTTTCCACGTTTTTCGGGAGTGAGGACAGACATCGTCTGAAATGCGTGTTGTCTGACGGGTGGTGGAGGAATTACAGGCTTATTTTGGGGTATTTGTGGGGGCGGTGTTGGGAGAGAAGGGGGCGTTTCCTGGCTGCTTTCGCTCCCCGCATGAACGTGGGCTCTGTCAGGTTCCCCCAGTTGGACACACCCTCAGGAGGGTTGTCAGGGAGCATCCGTGTTGGAGCCACTGGATGTGTCTGGGTGCCGCGCCTCCGCCCTGGGACGCTGCAGGCTGGGCAGCACGGTGCTGTTTCAGGGGTCCTGTGACAGGCACAGCCTTCTGTAGCTAACGTAGACGCCACCCACAAGCCTCTGGTGGGTGCTCCTGAGCTTGGTCTTCCGAATGTGCAGACGTCCCGCCTGTGCTTCTGTTCCTGCAAACCCCCTGGCAGATGCTCCCTGCCCGGCTGGTGAACCCAGGCTCCTCCTCCTCCCTGTCACTGCCCATTTCCCAGTCACCGGCATCCTTGCCAAACCAAACCGGGAGGGGGGGGTCAGCGACCGCCAACCTTGGGAGGGGAACAGCATGTGTTCACGCCGTGGGTCCCGGGAGACACCTGTGTGACGATAGCGTGTTACACGTACTCTCGCCGTGGGTCCAGGAGCCCCGTGTGACGATAGCATGTTACACGGTACACGCTCTCACTGTAGAACCCAGCGTGTACCTGGAGCGTGGCCGTGCAGCTGCCTGGCCGAGCTCTTCTTGCTGGAGCCACTCTGCCTGCGCCTGTGCCCAGGGATTCTCGGGCCTTCTGTCCCCGGGCAACAGCAGGACAGCTCACACCTTGTTCCCAGCCCAGGACAGCTGTGCCGCCCCAGCCTGGCCCTCCTCGCCTGGGGAGTGACTCTCCCGCTCCCCACACAGTGGTTCAGCACAGATGCTCCTCTTCACCTGTCCTGGTCACACAGACCCTGTCCAGCGTCCCCACCGGGTCCTTCGGGCGGACGCACAGACCCTGAACAGCACCATCCACGGCCGAAAGCACCGTCCCCAACGCGGCAGCCCCGTGGTGGTTGGAGCCGACCTCGGTGTGGTGACAGCCTGGGCTCTGGGCATCCCTGACGCACCTGCTGCTCTCACCGCTAGAGCTCGTGCCATTCCCCTCCCAGGGCCCCTGGTCGCCAGAACCCTTGCAGCCTTTGGTTTGGCCGGGATGGCACCCCCTGGGCAGTGGCAGGGAGAAGGTAGAGCTTGGGTTCCCCACCTGGCAGGGAGCCGCAGCGAGGGGGGTTCACAGGAAACAGAAGCCCGGGTGGGAACGTCCACACAGAAGACCAAGCTCAGGAGTATCCACCAGGGGGCTTGTGGACGCAGGGAGGGCGCCCGATCCTCCCCTCGCTGTGGTGCCCGGCATCCACCGTCACCCCTTGGCTGGTGGACAGAATGACCCCCACGTCTCCCAGCCCAGCCTTCCGAGCTCCGTGGAGACTGACACCGCGCTGCAGCGTGGGTGCAGGTGCCAGCGCCTGGGCTGCAGGTGTGGGTGCAGGGCGCCCCCAGTGTCTCTCGGCGTCCGTCGAGGCCCCGTGGCTCGGCTGCAGTCGCGTGTCTGAGTGAATGTGAGCCCCGTGAGCTGTGGCCGACTCAGGCACCTGGACCTGCTGCGTTTCCGTGTTGATCCCTCCACAGCAGTTCTCCGTCTTTGCTAGAGAGGGGATTTTTAAACGCATGTGCGGGGCCTGAGTCTCTCGCCTCCGTGCACGGCTCCTCTGTGTAAACACCGACCTTTTTGACTGCGTGTTTAGCCGTCCAGCATGTGGTTTGCAGGTGTGGCTGGCAGTGCTCTACCAGCCCTCGCAGAGCGTCCCTGGGAGTCGAGTGCTGGGCAGAGAAGAATGCTCAGACCTTGCAGCGGGCCCTGCCTTCCAGGGGGTGGCCTCCATCTGGGTGGGCGAGAGGCTCAGCTGGAATCCATGAGTGTGGGTCCCTGCCGAACCCCTCCATCCCATCCCACAGCCTCCCACGCTTCCGCCTCCCGCTGCAGAGTGGGGGGCTCCTGGGGACACGGCTGTGCGTTGCAGCCTCTACGGAGCGTGCCTTCCGCCGGCCCCCTGCTGCTCTGGCACCTCCTCTGTGGCCTTGACCGTGGTGTCTGGTCCTGCTGGGGTTGGGGCGAGGGTCCTTTTTGCTGGTCACCGCGCCCTGCCTGCTGTGCGCACCTTCTGCACACGCGGGGGTCCTGCCCGCGGCGGGTGTCGCGAGAGGACGTATGGCAGTTGCACGTGGCCTGTGTTCTCAGACTCACCTGCACCCAGGAAGCGCACGTAAAAACAGGCGGCGTCGGTGTTTCGGTCGTATATGGACGTGTTTTGCAAAACTGGGGGTGTGCTCTGGGAGGGCGACACACATCTGTGACTTCTGGAATTGTGATGAGTCAGGGAGCTGCCTTCTCAGTGTCCTCAACAGAAATAGCTTGTCGGGAGGCAGGGCGTCGCCTTTATCAGCGTGCTTTGGGTGGCGGGTGCTTTACGAAGCGCTTTATAAAGTACACATGTTGAGGAGGATTGAACGTGGGTGACCGGGCCGCCCGAGGCCCCTCTGGTTTGTCTGAACTTTTAATGAAGAGGCAGCTGACTTTAGAATTCTTCTTCCCCGCACAGGCAGCTGTTTTTGCTCCTTCTGTGTTTACCGCGGACGCCTGGCCTCCCCGGCTATGTTCGGGGCAGGGCCGCAGTCCCTGTGATTCCTTCAGAATCCACTGAGACCTGCTGCTGGGCCCCAGAGGCGGCCAGTTCCCAAGTGCGCTGTGTGTGTTGAAAAGAGTGTGTGCTCTGCAGCTGTGCTGGGGCTGAGTCTATTTCTGTCCGTGAGATTAAACTTGTCAATCTCCCGTGCCCGCATGGGGTGGCTGTGTTGTTTGTTGTTCCGTCTCTCGTCTATTGGTGCCCAGGGTGGGTGGCCCCAGCTTCCCCGTGTCGGTGCCCAGGGTGGGGGTCCCGGCCTTCCCTGTGTCGGTGGCCAGGGTGGTGGCCCCAGCTTCCCCGTGTCAGTGCCCAGGGTGGGTGGGCGCAGCCATCCCTGTGTCGGTGCCTGGGGGTGGGTGTTCTCTTCCTTTCCTGGCGTGCTGAGTGTGTGTCCAGTGGTGTTTACTTGATCGGTGCCAAGGCTGCGATGTCAGGCACGGATAAAGTTAGCGTCATCCTGTCCTCCCGTGACCGCCCTCTCCAGCGTTCTGCGGTGGCCTGTCCGTCTCCAGGTCTGTCCATCACCTTGTGTCACTTCATGGACGTTAGTACAGCGACCCCAGCTTTACTGGCTGTCTGCTCTTTTTCCACCTCAAAAAAATGTGTAGCCTCTGGGTCCTTAAGCCATGTATATCTTCTCTGTCCTTCTGTTTTCTGTATCTCCCGTATACGTGAATGCTGTTTTCTTTCTGCCGCCGAATCTCTGTCTTGTAACCGGAACACTTGGTTCATTGATGTCCACGTCGTCTGCTCGTCCGTGCGATGGACTCTTACTATCTCATCCTGCATCCCTGTCTCCCGCTCTTTTTCAGCTCCGTCACCTCGTCTCTCGTTGGGGTCACACGCTTTCTACGAGCTCACCATTTATCCCACAGATGTCGGCGGCTGGCCGGGCACGGTGCCTCACACCTGTGATCCCCGCGCCTTGGGAGGCTGAGGCCGGGGAATCGCTGGAGGCCAGGAGTTCCAGACCAGCCTGGGCAACATAGTGAGACCCCCATCTCTTTAAAGGAAAAAAAAAAAAAAGGAATGTCAACTAAATATTTCAAAGCCTAATATTAATCAGTATCTTTTCCTCCAACTCACAGACAGGCACAGTCTCATCCAGTCACCATTTGACTGACACGCTGTTGTTGTATTGAGCTTTTTTTTTTTAAGAATTGAACGTATGTTTCCCACTCATTACCGCTCTTCGTCCCTTCTTTCAATTCCAACCTTCCCTTTGGGAGCTCTAGGCTTCTCCCGGCTGCGTTTCCTCAGCTTTGGCCTCACAGGGTGTCTGTTAATGGCACGTTAATGGTCTGTTAATGTCTGTTAATGGCACGCATACTCTGTACATTCTGGTCTAAACGTGTCTACGTGTTCATCTCTCTTTTTTTTTTTTGAGATGGAGTCTCGCTCTGTCACCCAGGCTGGAGTGCAGCGGCCGGATCTCAGCTCACTGCACCCTCTGCCTCCCGGGTTTAAGCGATTCTCCTGCCTCAGCCTTCCAAGTAGCTGGGATGACAGGCGTGTGCCACCAAACCCAGCTGATTTTTTCAATTTTTTTTTTTTTAAAGTAGAGACGAAGTTTTGCCGTGTTGCCCAGACTGGTCTCGAACTCCTCCGCTCAGGCCGCCTGCGCCCCTCAGCCTCCCAAAGCACCAGGATTGCAGGCATGAGGCACTGTGCCCGGCCGGTGTGAGGGTTTCGCACCATCCTGGTGACGTAAGTTTGGTTTGCAAACCTGCCGGAGAGTTGGCTGTCGCCATAAGTTCTCGGGGGAGAGCTCCGCCCTGCCCAGCCTCCTACGAGCAGCCCCAGGTGACGAGCAGCCGCAGGTGACAAGCAGCCCCAGGTGACGGCTGCAACTTCCCTTTGCTTCCTGGGGCCGGAAGTGCGCTGGGGACTTGCTTGGAGTTCTTGCCACTGAAGGTGACGTGTTGTGGGCGCCGTACTTAGGGCACCTTCCCCGGAGGACCCTGGGTTTTACCTCCTCTTCCCCGGAGCCCTGCAAGACGGAGAGATGTCGGGTGAGCCCGCTGGGCCCACGCTTTTGCAGGCAGAGCCTGTTCCGGCTCCCCGGGCTTCCCTGGGTTCCTCCTTCCAGGCAGCCGTGGCCTGAGATGTCCCTCTTTCCTGCCAGCCCGGGGGTGCCGTCTGGAAGACGTTTGTGGAACATGCCGTCCAGGGGTCTTGCCAGTTTTCAGCAGGAGGGTTGGTTTGTGTGCCCAGGTCATCATGATGTGGCCAAAACCGGGAGCCCGAGAGCCCACACGGAAGGGGGTGCCCTTCCGATAAAGCTCTGCGGAAGGAGCGCTCCGTCGGCGCCTGCTGCGGGAAACCTGCTCCGTCCCCGGTCACGGAGGCGGCCTCTTTCCTCCTAGATGGGGGATCACAGAAAAACAACAGAGTCTCACCTTGGGTGAGGGTCCTGTGGAGACAGCGGGGTGGGGACAGTTGGGGCGCTGTCTGTGGCCCTTGTGACCTGGGGTGAGCGTCCTGTGGGAGTAGCAGGGTGGGCTGTGTTCTCTGTGAGGACACTGGAGCTTGGACCCAGGCCTGGCGTGATCCCGGCAGTCAGGATTGTGGCTGCAGAGGCCGTGAGCTGTGGTCCACTGGTATATGGGGACTTCCTCCCCGGACCCTCCTCCATGGCATGTGGTGGAGGAGGACGCGGCCCCGTCCCCTGGGTAGCTGGTGGCACAGGATGCAGCCTGTCCCCTGAGTGGTTGGAGGAGGGGGACACAGCCTCATCACCTGGGTCGTTGGAGGAGGAGGACGTGGCCCCGTCCCTTGGGCAGTTGATGGAGGAGGACGCAGTGTCCACCTCTCAGGTTGTGGGGGCTCCGTGGTGCAGAGCAGCCACCCAGCGTGGGGTCCGTGGCAGCATCGTGTGGCCTCCTGGGCGGAGGTGGCCCCTCAGGGCAGTGCCCGTGTGGTCCCCGACAGGGACTGCAGCGTGACCCCTCCCAGCCGGGGTCCGGCGGCCTCGGCTCCATCGGCCCCAGAGAAGCCCCTGGTGTTGTCCGGGTGGGGAAGGCGTTCGACGCTCCCGGGTTCTAACCCAGCGCTGTCTGTGACTCTTCAGGTTCAGACGCGGAAAGAAGAGCCTCTGCCCCCGGCCACGAGCCAAAGCATTCCGACCTTCTACTTCCCCAGAGGACGCCCGCAGGACTCGCTCAACGTGGACGCCGTGATCAGCAAGATCGAGAGCACCTTCGCCCGGTTCCCCCACGAGAGGGCCACCATGGACGACATGGGCCTGGTGGCCAAGGTGCGTGTCACCCGTGTGACGTGGAGCCGCCGAGGGGGTACTGCGGGCACGAGAGGGTGAGGCGGAGCGGCCGAGGCGGGTGCCCGTCACACGCGTGAGAGTGAGGTGGGGCGGCCGAGGCGGGTGCCGCCGGCGTGCGAGGGTGAGGTGGAGAGGCTGGAGCGGCTGAGGTGGGGGTGTGGACTTGGCATCTTCTGACCGAGTTGAACTCACTCATCAGCTCTGCCGGCTCGCTGTTGACTCGCTGTTTACAGCCGGCCGAGTCTCCGACGCACGGTCAGGATATCGTCAGGCGAGCCCAGTTCAGCCTCTCTCTTCTCGTCTGCGTCTGCGTCTCTCCCCTGACGTGCTGCACGGCGCTGCCCGCCACTGCGGTGCTGGACAGCCGCAGAGAACACGCCCCTTCCTGCCTCGGGCTCACGCCGCCCCTGGCACAGCGGCCCTGCCTCATGTCTTCATGGCATCCTTCGTCAGACTCCGCAGGCCCCTTCCCTTTCTGTTCCTTGTTTGCTGGGAACTCTTTTTTTTTTTGAGCCAGGTTCTCACTCTGCCCCTGGGCTGGAGTCCAGTGGCATCATCTCAGCTCACTGCAGCCGCGACCTCCTGGGCTCAAGTGATCCACCCCCCTCAGCCCTCCCGAAAACATTCAGCCAGACCACTGGCACCTGCCACCACACCTGGCTGATTTTTTCTTTTTTTTTTTCCGTAGAGACAGGATTCCGCGACGTTGCCCAGGCTGGTCTGGAACTCCTGGGCTGGAAGGGCCCTCTTGTCTCAGACTCTGAAAGTGCTGGTGGGATGATGACAGGCCTGAGACACCGTGCCTGGCCTCATTTTAAAATCACCAACGTGCCTTGAAGTTGGTCCAGTATATTCTCGACACGTATTTTCAGAGGTGTCTTTCTGCGTGTAGCGAGCGGGGTTTTCCTTTGGTCCTGTAAAAGGTGAATAGACTGACTGACATCTGAGTGTGAAGGCAGCTCCGGTCCCTGGTCCACGACAGCTGTCACCTGGATATTGGTCAATATATACTATGATGGGTGAGCATTGCTGGGTTTTCACAAATGACATGACGCTCCTCATATGCACTAGCTGTGCATTGCCAGGCCTTGCACGGGCTGGGTCACGAGGAACTGGTCTTGACCTGACAGACGTCTGAGTGTGAAGGCAACCCCGTTCTTGGGGTGAGCCCTGGTCTTGGGGTGAGCCCTGGTATTTGGGTGAGTCCCGGTCTTGGGGTGAGTCCCGGTATTGGGGTGAGCCCCGGTCTTGGGGTGAGCCCCGGTCTTGGGGTGAGCCCCGGTCTTGGGGTGAGTCCCGGTCTTGGGGTGAGTCCCGGTCTTGGGGTGAGCCCCGGTATTTGGGTGAGCCCCGGTCTTGGGGTGAGAGCGCCGGTCCCTGGTCCACCACACGGTCTCACACTTCTCCTATGTGCTGGGTGCACATTGCCTGGCCTTGCAGGGGGTGTGTCTGTGCTCGTGCAGGACTGGCCTGTGGTCTCCTTGTCTTGTGATGGCTTGGTCTGGGGGAGATGCTGGCCTCGGGGAGTTGCTTGGGAAATGTCCCTTAGAATTCACTTTTTCTGGAGCCGTTTGTTTACAGTGGGTGTTATTTTTATGTGAATGTTTGCTGGAACTCATCAGTGAAGCCATTTGGGACAGAGTTTTCTCTGTGGGAAGGTTTTTAACGACAGCGTGAATTGTTTCAATGGACACAGGCTGTTTCTTGTTTGTTTGTTTGTTGTCGTTTTTTCACACAGAGTCTCGCTCTCACCCAGGCTGGAGAGCAGTGGCACCATCTCAGCTCACTGCAACCACCACCTCCCAGATTCAAGCGATTTTCCTGCCTCAGCCGTCCGAGTAGCTGGGATTACGGGCGTGTGCCACCATGCCTGGCTAATTTTTGTATTTTTAGTAGAGATGGGGTTTGACCATGTTGGCCAGGCTGGTCTTGAACTCCTGACCTCGAGGGATCCATCCACCTCGGCCTCCCAAAGTGCTGGGATGACAGGCGTGAGCCACTGCGCCTGGCCACTGCCACCCACTTTTAAACCGTCGGATCTCACAAGAACTCAGTATCACGAGAGCAGCCAGGGGACTGTCCACCGCCATGACCCAGTCAGCCCCCAGCAGACCCCGCTCCAACACTCAAGGATCACGGTTCCCTGTGAGATTGGGGTGGGGGCTCCGAGCCAGAGTCCAGCCCTGCTTCATGTGACCTTGAGGACTCATCCGGCTCCACGATGTCATTTGCTGGCATCTTTCCATGTCTGCACATTGCCCCTTGTTCTGGCAGTGGCCGAGGAAGTCATGCTGAACTTGCGAGCCGTGGCCGTGGCATCCTCCTCTCTCCTCTCAGACCCGTCAGTCGGTGTCAGCGTGCCCCGTGCGAGTGTAGACGCTCGGGTCTTGGTCCTCCTCGCGATGCCCCTGCAGCAGCACCATCACGTGGGCCTCGGGCCCGGTGGTGGTTCCTGCTTAGGGAGCTGCTTTGCACTCAGCAGAGCCGTGATGGAATAGGATGCAGCCGTACACGGGCGGACGATCCACACAGAGCAACGTGCCTGACTCCTTCACGCGTGCGCTGAGCAGGGGAAGCCAGGCCTAAAAGTTCCAGGTCCTACTGCCGTGGCCTGGAAAAGGTGGACTGGAGCCACGGGGAGGAGGTCTGGGGGCTGTCGCTGTGGTGGGGTGCGGAGGGACGGAAGGGACTGTCAGGGCTGGCGGCCTCGATCCCTGTCCTGGCTGTGCGGGTGGGCGTGCTGCGGCTCTGCCTGGCCCCACCGAGAGCTGGTCTTTCTGTGTGTGGATCACGAAAACACTTTTAGAGTCAAATCAGGTTATCCGGTGTGTTATTCCCTTTCTGATAAGGATTTTGTAACATGTAGGAAAAACTACTTTCCTTTGTATCTTTTGCATTTTAGAGTTGATTATCTCCATTTCCTTCAGGATTTTTTTTTTTTAATTGTGAGCTAATTAGTTTGGAGGTAATTTTTGGGTTTGGTGTGGTGTGCGGACTGCGTGCCCAGCACTCCCACGCTCAGTTCTCATCACCCAGATGCTGGGGATGCAGCCGTCTCTGGTTGTAGTATCAGGCCTGTAGTCCCAGCACTTTGAGAGGCCGAGGCGGGAGGATCGCTTGAGGGCAAGGGTTCCAGACCAGCCTGGGCAATCACCCAGATGCCAGGGATGCAGCTGTCTCTGGTTGCAGTGTCATGCCTGTAGTCCCAGCACTTTGGGAGGCTAAGGCGGAAGGATGGCTTGAGGGCAAGGGTTCCAGACCAGTCTGGGCAACATAGTGAGACTTCACTCTACAAAAAAAAAAAAAAAATAGCCACACATGGTAGCACGTACCTGTGGTCCCAGCTACTTGGGAGGCTAGGGTGGGAGGATTGCTTGAGCCCATGAGGTTGAGACTGCACTGAGCTGGGATCACACACTGCACTCCAGCCTGGGCAATAGCAAGACCATGACTCAGGAGAAAAAAAAAGGATCACCCTGTAGCTAGCCTGTAGGACCGGGTAGATTTGACTCTAGCCTGTAGGACTGGGTAGACTTGGCGCTAACCTGCAGGACTGGATAGATTTGATGCTAGCCTGCAGGACCAGATAGATTTGACTCTAGCCTGCAGGACCGGATAGATTCAACACTAGCCTGTAGGACTGCATAGATCTGACTCTAACCTGTAGGACTGGATAGATTTGACTCCAGCCTGCAGGACCGGGTAGACTTGGCGCTAGCCTGTAGGACTGGATACATCTGATGCTCCGTTCGTGCCACCAGGTCATTACGGCGTGTCTTGCACACCGTGAGGAGCACAGATGTGAAGGCTGACACATCCCCACATACCTGGGTGTTGAGTGCTTGGGGTCTGAAATCTGCATGGCCCGGGAGCCAGAACGGCCTGATGAGGTCAGAAGCGTGAGAGCAGCACCAGCCCAAGGGCCCAGTGCCCGGCACCCAGCTCGTTCCCTCCCGCCGCACCAGGCACCCTTCCAGGTGGCCAGGGCTGAGCTCCGTCAGGATCCTCGTCACGGGAGCTGGCACGTGTCTGTACATCCTGCAGGGCCTGGCCCCTCCAGCTCTACACGGCTGCCTTTGCGTCATCCACTGGTGCACCAGCCGGAGAGCATCTTTTCCCGTCGCTGCACTGCTCTCTGTGCGGTGGCATGCAGCCCCTCCAAGTTCCCCCATGCCCCCTGTGGTCACTCCCACCCTGCACCTGTCCAGACTATGCTGCCACAGTTTATTCCTCCAGCCCCTGCTCTGGCATCCGGCTCCTCTCCCCGGGGCACCGTGAATCAAGCAGCCGACGTCCCCATCCGTGCGGCTGTCACGGGCATCGGCCCTCTTCCCACTGGTATGCTTCTGGGAGGACGGATGCCCTGGCCGGGCCTCGGGGCCTTATGCTCAGCCGCCCTGTGGGCCGCTTTCCCGGCAGCTGTGCGGCGTCCTGCTTCCCCCAACAACGCGGATGCCCGGCTGCCTGCCAGCCTTGCACGACCTGGCATCTTTAGTCCTTTCTGTCTCATCGTGTGTCGTGCTCTTGTTGCCACCTCTCCGTGCCCCGTGAACCCTGCCCTCGTCAGCGCCAGCGCCGGGCGCACTCCCCCTTGTCTGCCGGCCGTCGTGCACCCCTCTCTGGAGGGCAGTGTCCCTCTCTGGAGGGCAGTGCCCGTCTGGGCTCTGTCATGTTTGGGCCTCTGTCTCAGTGGCTTCTCCTGTCATTCTGTTCACCGTGCCGGGCGCTGAGTCTGAGTCCCGGGCCGGGGCGGGCAGCTGGCCGCTCTCTTCTTTCAGGGGGTTCACGTGTGCCCTGTTCAAGAAACCCTGGCCACGGCAGAGCCTCTCGTTTCCTTCCAGGAGGGCCGCTGTCTGGCCTTTCACCCTTCGGGCTGGGATCCCCCGGTGTTCAGTTTGCGTGATCTGCCCCAGCTCACTTCCTTCCCTTGCTCTCTTAGCCCAGCGGTGCCTGAGGGAGACTGACTTCATACCCTGACTTTACGGGAAGGGTTGAAATGGGGCAGTGGGACTTACATCCACCACCGTGGTCCCCTGGAAGTTCTTTTGTGTTCCCTTATAAGTTTTCACATGATCCTGTCAGTGTATACTGCACACCCCAAAACAACAAGCCCTCGGTGCATGTGGGTGGGGGCTGCGTGGACTCTGTGGGTGGGGGCTGCATGGACTCTGTGGCTGGCGGCTGTGTGGACTCTGGGTGAGGATTGTGTGGACTCTGTGGGTCAGCAGAGTCGTCTAGAGAAAATTGCAGTCTGTAAACTCAGCAGCGCAGTGAGGTCCACCTCACCACGTTTAGCTCGTCTTTGATTTCACCCAGCCGTGCTCTGTAGTTTGCTTTGTAGACATTGTGTGTGATTTTTTTTTTTTTTTCAGACAGTCTCTTTCTGTCACCTCCTGGGTTTAAGCAATTCTCCTGCCTCAGCCTCCTGAGTAGCTGGGATTACAGGCACCCACCACCACGCCCAGATAACTTTTGTATTTTTAGGAGAGATGGGGTTGCACCATGTTGGCCAGGCTGGTCTCAAACTCCTGACCTTGTGATCCACCCGCCTCAACCTCCCAAAGTGCTGGGATGACTGGCGTGAGCCACCGCGCATGGCCCTGTGCGTGATTTTTGTTCCGTTTTTTCATAGGTTGATTTTTTTAAATGCCTTTGATAGTTGGCATTATTGAAGATTTTATTTTCTAGTTGTTTGTTGCCAGTACATTGAAATAATTTATTTCGGCATATCGTCCTTGGATGCAGCAGCTTTGCTGAAGATACTTATTAATTCCCGTGTTTGGTAAGCATTTGGATTGTCTACACAGTTTGTTGCTTGTGAATTAAGAGGGTTCTGCCTCTTCCTCCCCGTCGTGGCATCTTTCCGCCTTTCTCTTGCCTGCTGCCCTAGCTCGGCCGTCAAGGCGGCCTTGGCGGTGACACGATCCTCTTGTGTCCGGCACAGGGAGGAAGCGTTCGTATGTCATCGCTGTCTGAGAGCAGCTGGGGTGTTTCGTAGACGCCCCGTGTCTTAGAGCATTCAGGCTGCCGTCACAGAACACCATAGCCTGGGCAGCTCGTCAGCCGCAGACATTTATTGCTCACAGCTCTGCAGGCTGGAAGATCACGGTGTGGCACAGTGGCGAGGACCTGCTGCCTGGTTCATCAACACAGGATGGAAGGGGTGACGGAGCTCTCGGGGGCCCGTTAGAAGGAGACTCATCGCATTCATGAGGCCCCACCTCCCAACACCGTCGCCCTGGGGGAGAGGATTTCAACACGCAGATCGGGACCCAGGCAGTCAGGCCATAGCACCCTTTATTACAATAAGAGTGTCCGTCCTGTTTCTGGTTTCCTGGCTGATGATTATTGTGATTTTTCAATTACTGCCGAGTTGGACTTGCTCCTGTGTGTTCTGTGTGGGATTTCTGCCTCTAGTGATAACTGGCCTGTGACTTCCTGCGTCCTTGACCGCGTCCAGGCTGTACCAGCCTCGGAGCAGACACTGGGAAACGCCCCTTGTTTTTATTCTCCAGGGTAACACACGTGGGATTTCTTCCTTAAATGTGTGGTCCGCTTATGGGAGCCGCCTTTGGGCGCTGGAATTTTCTTGGTGGGACAGTTTCAAACGATGGATTCAATTTCTTGTAGAAACAGTCCTTTCAGATTTTCTATTGTCGTTTATTTTTTGACTTGAACTGTTCTTCAGGGAGTCTGTTTCAACAGTCATCTGACTTACAGGCATAAAGTGATTCAGGAGCATCCACTGACTCTCTGATGTTTGCAGAGTCTGCAGTTACAGGTGTTTTCTCTCTCTCTCTTTTTTTTTTTTTTTTTTTTTGAGACAGAGTGTTGCTCTGTCACCCAGGCTGGAGCGCAATGGCGCGATCTCGGCTCACTGCACCCTCCGCCTTCCTCCGCCTCCCGGGTTCAAGCAATTCTCCTGCCTCAGCCTCCTGAGTAGCTGGGACTACAGGCACGTGCCACCACATCCGGCTAATTTTTTGTATTTTTAGTAGAGACGGGGTGTCACCATGTTTGGCCAGGCTGGTCTCGAACTCCTGACCTCGGGATCCACCCACCTCGGCCTCTGAAACTGCTGGGATGACAGACCTGAGCCACCGCGCCCAGCAGGGTGAATTAATTTTTAAGAACTCTTTCAAATCATCAGTTTTGATTTTCTTGATTTTCTCTGTTGACTATTTTTTCCTTCCATCTCTGCCGTGTGTGTGTTACTTTGAGGTAGAAGTGCAGATGACTGATTTTAAACTTTCCTTCCTCACCTGTGTATTTAAGGCTGTGAACCTGCCATGGGCCGCTGCTGCAGGCCTGTCCCACACGTTCCATAAGATGTTCTGTCGCTGTCAGACTCACCACTTCCCTGGCTGACGGGCCATTTCTTCCTGCACATACTGGTTCTTAGTCTGTGCCGCTTGATTTCCAGACACTGGGGACGCAGCTGCCTCTGGTTACAGTGCCCGTGTGTGGTCTCTGGTCGGGGGAACTGCGTGCCCGGCACTCCATCGCTCCGCTCTCCTGACTCGGTTCCAAGGCTGGAGCCAAAGCCAAGTGGAGTTTGCGGCACCCGGACGTGCCTGGCTGAGTGTGCTGCGTCTTTCTGCAGCAGAGGGTCTCCGGGCAGCCTCGGTCAGGCGCCAGGTGCGCAGCAGGTGCGCAGGCGTCCAGGCCCCGCTGACTGCCCACTCCTGCCCTCTCTGCCCCAGGCCTGGGGCCGCCCCCTCTACTGGAAGGGGCCGCTCTTCTATGGCGCCGGCAGGGAGCGCACGGGCTCCGTGTCTGTCCACAAGTTCGTCACCATGTGGAGAAAGTGAGTCCCGGGCCGGGCACGGGGCTGTGTCGGGAGGGCGGAGGCGTCCCCGGGTCCCCGTGGCGTCAGGACAGGTGCCCCCCGCGGCTGCCACAGTGAGAGGAGAAACCTGCGCATGGGCACAGACCTGCCGGGGTTGTGCGTGGCTGCCTGCCGTGTTCCACTCTGCGTCTGCGGGGTCAAAACCCTCCCGCCTGTGAGGGTGGCGCACAGTCATCCTGTCCTTCCAGAATCCTGCAGAACTGCCACGACGAGGCGGCCAAGTTCGTCCATCTGCTCGTGAGCCCTGGCTGCAACTACCTGGTGCAGGAGGACCTGGTCCCCTTCCTGCAGGTGAGAGCCGACGTCTACACCGCACGCCTCACCCCTCAGGGGAGGGCCGGTGTCTACACCGCACACCTCGCGGGAGGGCCGGTGTCTACACCGCACATTTCACGGGAGGGCCGGTGTCCACACCGCACACTTCACGGGAGGGCCAGGGCCGGCGTCTACACCAAACGCCTCATCCGTCACGGGAGGCCCAGGGCCGGCGTCTACACCGCACGCCTCATCCGTCACGGGAGGCCCAGGGCCGACGTCTACACTGCACGCCTCACCCCTCCCGGGAAGGCCCGTGTCCACACGGCACGCCTCACCCCTCACAGGAGGGTCGGAGTCCACACCGCACGCCTCATGTCTTCCCACCCGCAGGACGTGGTGAACACACACCGGGGGCTGTCGTTTCTGAAGGAGGCGTCCGAGTTCCACTCGCGATACATCACCACGGTGGGTCCCCAGCAGAGGGGCCGGGGTGAGCCCCGGGGGCGGTTCCAGCGCGGGGTGGGGCGGGCGGCGTCCGGGGTCTTCAGCTTCGGCAGGAGGCGGCTGTTTCCTGGGAACGTGTCTGCCGTGCCTGGGAGCCCGGCGTTGGGGGCACTCTGGTTTTCCGGGGTGGCCGCGCCCCTTTCCCACCTGTCCTGGGCCCCCGTAGCTCCGGGGCGTCCTCGGCCAGACCCTCCCCGCTTTGCGCAGCCTGAGGCGGCGCCTCCCTCAGGGCCCTTCCCGCTGCCCCCGTCCGTCGGACCCTGGCGAGCCTGGTGCGGCTGAGACCAAGGCCGCGCCCCTCGCTCCGGGTCTCCGTGCGGGGCGAGGCTCGGGGGGTCTGCGCACCCCCCGCACTGACGGCGCCCCCGCAGGTCATCCAGCGGATCTTCTACACCGTGAACCGGTCCTGGTCCGGCAGGATCACCTGCGCCGAACTGCGGAGGAGCTCCTTCCTGCAGGTGCTGAGCGCGCCTGCCCTGCCCTGCCCTGTCCTCCCGTCCCTCCCTCCCTCACCTCCTTTCCTTACTCCTCCTTTCCTTCCTCTCCTTTCCCCTGCCCCTCACTCCCACCCCTCCCCACCTCCCCCACGCTCACTGCCCACCCCCAGGCCTGTGAGCACCGACACCGCGCCGCCTGCAGTTGCGGGTCCATGGTTGATCTGGGAAGTGGGGGGGGGGGGCCGTAATGGGCACCAGGGGGAGCCGAGCCCTCATTCCCTGAGAGCTGCCCCCCCACGCCCACGCCCGCCTAGGGAGCCACCCCCATGCTGGAGCTCCCCCCACCGCAGAGCTGCCCCCACTCGGAGTGGCCCCGCCCCGCCTTCCCTGCCCCCGCCCGCAGCCACCCGGACTTGGGGCGTCCTCCCAGAGGCCCCGCGCTCAGGCCTCCTGGGTCCTTTGGCAGAATGTGGCGCTGCTGGAGGAGGAGGCGGACATCAACCAGCTGACCGAATTCTTCTCCTATGAGCACTTCTATGTCATCTACTGCAAGTTCTGGGAGCTGGACACGGACCACGACCTGCTCATCGACGCGCACGACCTGGCGCGGCACAATGACCACGGTGCGCAGGGGCAGAGGGGCGGGCGGGGCGCGGGGACACCGAGCAGACCCTTCTTCTCTCAGGGCCTCCCGGGTCTGCAGCTGCCTCTCGTTCCCCACTCCCCGCTCCGTGTCTGGGTCCCCGCGTGCGCCTCTGCACCAGGCCTCCGCCCCGGGCGTCTGCAGGGTCAGTGTGGGCCGCCGGTCCTGAGGCTCAGACGGCTGCACCCGGCCCCGAGGGCCTGCACCTCTGCGGGGCTTTATTGTTAACACCCGGGCAAGGGCGTGCAGACCAGCCGCCGTCCCTCAGGAGCTCCGGGTTCCAGCCCCAAGGCCGGGAGCAGTTTCCATCCAATCCCAGGCTGGCTGGAGCGCAGGCTTAGAGGTCGGTGGGATACCTCCGCGGGAGGCGGTGCCTCCCAGGTGTCCTCACCTGGCGCCTCTGAGAGTCGTCGAGCTTTCCAGGAACGAGAACCTGCCTGTGGCCTGTGGGGCTGGAATTTTCTAAAAGATTCCTTGAAGTCTGCTTTCCCCCCGTCCCCCAAAAAACCACATGACCAAGAGTATTTCCCAGTCACGGTGGCATCTGTCGCGGGCGGCCGACTCGCAGGCCTGGTTTCCGGAATGTGGGCTCCGCCCGTCCGCGTCTCCCGGGGCTGGTCCTGGGCCGCGTGGCCGCGGTAGATCCCCGTCCTGCGTGCGTGGGACGCGCCCCTGAGCCGACGTAGCGTTTCCTGGATTTCTCGTGTACCCAGTTCAGGGAGCCACCTGCGTCCTGGACCCCATAAGTAGCCGCGAGAAGAGCACAGCTCGGCAGAGCCGCCCGTGTGGCCCGAGCCAGAGCCTCACCGCGGGGAATCGCCCCGAACCAGGCGTTCGCTGTCCCCGTGAACCCCGGGCCCGGCCCTGGCTTTCCCTGTTCCTCTGGTGCCCACTCTGGGTCTCAGGGCAGGACGGGCTGTGCGGCCGGGCGATGGCGGGTGCGGCCGGGCTGGGCTGTTTGTCATGCAGGGCGGCCTGAAGCGGGGAGCATCTTGGCTCTGTGCGTGCCAGGGACACGGGCGACCGCAGGGATGGCCGTCCAGGCTGCGGGACCTCGTGGGCCGGAGCTGACGGCGACGGTGCCTTTGCTCTTGCCTCTCGTTAGCGGAGTCTGGGCTGAAACGTGTTACTTTTCGGGATCGCACTGGAGGCCTCACTCTGCCTCTGGAAGCAGAACCTTGGAGGCCTGAATGTTCTGCCCGTTAAAGTCGGGTTTGGAACCACGCTCAGCTTCGTGCTCCCCTGGTCCGCTCCAAGGGCAGGTGTGGCTGCACCCGGGAGGGGCCTGTGCAGGGGCCCCGGGGCCGCCTGTGGGCATTTCGGTCCTTACCCCATCCGGGCTCGGCTCGGGGGGTCGTGACATGGGGCCGAGGCGCGGTGCGGGCTGCCCATCCACCCCCTTCCTTTCCAGCCATTTCTACCAAGATGATCGACAGGATCTTCTCCGGAGCAGTCACGCGGTACGTGCGGCTCAGACCCCGGGCCTGAGCGAGCCCCGAGATGGGGACGTTGCCGGCATCCAGGCGGCCGTGGCGGGGGTGCAGGTGCACTGCTGACCCCACCTGGATCTCGGGAACGCTCTCTGGCCACGTGGCCTCCCCCTCCTCCCCGGAGGGTCAGGAGGAGGGCTGGGACTGGGGTCGCTCTCACCCCCAGTCATGGGCAGGGGCTCCACGCCTGGGAAGCTCTCCCTGACACGTGTCTGCGTCTTTCCCATCCTGCCCTGGGATCTAGAGGCCGAAAAGTGCAGAAGGAAGGGAAGATCAGCTACGCCGACTTTGTCTGGTTTTTGATCTCTGAGGAAGACAAAAAAACGCCGACCAGGTGGGTTCCTGCCGCGGTGTGGGTGTGTTCCGGTGCAGGACCAGGAGCCGCCCGTGTGACGTGTGTCCCCAGGCGGATGCCTGCATGTCGGGAGGGGAGTGCCACAGGGCACGGGCGGATGTACATGCCTGGCAGAGGGGCCGCAGGGGACACGCGGATACGTGCACGCCTGGCAGAGGGGCTGCAGGGGACAGGCGGATACGTGCACGCCTGGCAGGGGGGCTGCAGGGGACAGGCAGATGCGTGCACGCCAGGTGGGGGGCTGCAGGGGACAGGCGGATACGTGCACGCCTGGCAGAGGGGCTGCAGGGGACACGCGGATACGTGCACGCCTGGTGGGGGGCTGCAGGGGACACGCGGATACGTGCACGCCTGGTGGGGGGCTGCAGGGGACAGCGGATACGTGCACGCCTGGTGGGGGGCCAGGGGACAGGCGGATACGTGCACGCCTGGTGGGGGGCTTGCAGGGGACAGGCGGATACGTGCACGCCTGGTGGGGGGGCTGCAGGGGACAGGCGGATACGTGCACGCCTGGTGGGGGGGCTGCAGGGGACAGGCGGATACGTGCACGCCTGGTGGGGGGGCTGCAGGGGACAGGCGGATACGTGCACGCCTGGTGGGGGGCTGCAGGGGACAGGCGGATACGTGCACGCCTGGTGGGGGGCTCCAGGGGACAGGCGGATACGTGCACGCCTGGTGGGGGGCTGCAGGGGACAGGCGGATACGTGCACGCCTGGTGGGGGGCTGCAGGGGACAGGCGGATACGTGCACGCCTGGTGGGGGGGCTGCGGGGACACGCGGATACGTGCACGCCTGGTGGGGGGCTGCAGGGGACAGGCGGTAGTGCACGCCTGGTGGGGGGCTCCAGGGGACAGGCGGATACGTGCACGCCTGGTGGGGGGCTGCAGGGGACAGGCGGATACGTGCACGCCTGGTGGGGGGCCGCAGGGGACACGCGGATACGTGCACGCCTGGCAGAGGGGCCGTAGGGGACAGGTGGATGCATGCACGCCCTGTGGGGGGGCTGCAGGGGACAGGCGGATACGTGCACGCCCGGCAGAGGGGCCGCAGGGCACAAGCAGATGCGTGCACGCCTGGTTGGGAGGCTGCCCCGGGGGCTGCAGGGCACGGGCTGGGAGGGTCCGGGGCGGGGGCTGACAGCGCACCGTGCCACAGCATCGAGTACTGGTTCCGCTGCATGGACCTGGACGGGGACGGCGCCCTGTCCATGTTCGAGCTCGAGTACTTCTACGAGGAGCAGTGCCGAAGGCTGGACAGCATGGCCTTCGAGGCCCTGCCCTTCCAGGACTGCCTCTGCCAGATGCTGGACCTGGTCAAGCCGAGGACCGAAGGTGACGCCCCTTGAGGGCACGGCCCAGGGTGAGGGGACAGATGGGCGAGAGGACGGGACAGACCGGAGAGAGGACGGCCCAGGGTGAGGGGACGAGTGGTGAGAAAATGGTCCAGGGTGAGGGGATGCGTCCACCTGTGAGGCGCTGTCCCTGCTGCAGGGGACCCTGGGAAAGGACCACCCCTACTCCGAGTTTGTGACGAGGGCAGCAGTGCCCAAGAACCTCCTACTCGGGACGTCGACACCCCTCGAGGGTGGCCTGGAGAACCCAGGGCCGGGGCTCACTGGGGACGTCGGCACCGGCTGACGGACCAGTTGCCGCGTTTGTGCTGATGCCACACAGGGTGGTCCAACCCTCTCACCCCTTCTGGTTCCTCCCCACTCACCCTGTCTCCTCCCCTCACCCTGTCTCCTCCCCTCGCACCCCTCTGGCTCCTCCCCTCTCATCCTTCTGGCTCCTCCCCTCTCACCCCGTCTCCTCCCCTCACCCTGTCTCCTCCCCTCTCACCCCCTGGCTCCTCCCCTCACCCTGTCTCCTCCCCTCACCCTGTCTCCTCCCCTCTCACCCTCTCTGTCTCCTCCCCTCTCACCCCTTCTGTCTCCTCCCCTCTTACCCCCCTGGCTCCTCCCTTCTCACCCCCTCTGGCTCCTCCCCTCTCACCACCTCTGTCTCCTCCTCTCTCACCCCCTCTGGCTCCTCCCCTCTCACCCCCGGCTCCTCCCCTCTCATCCCCCTGGCTCCTCCCCTCTCACCCCCCGGCTCCTCCCCTCTCACCCCCGGCTCCTCCCCTCTCACCCCCTGGCTCCTCCCCTCTCATCCCCTCTGGCTCCTCCCCTCTCACCCCCCTCTCACCCCCCCGGCTCCTCCCCTCTCACCCCCTCTGGCTCCTCCCCTCAAGGCTGTTCCCTGCCACCCATCGTCCCAGCCGGGAAGTCCTGAGTAGGAGGTTCTTGCACGGTGAGACTGGACACCGTGGTGCTGGCCCTGGTCACAAACTCAGAGTAGGACTGGCCTTTCCCAGGGCCGCTAAGGCAAAGGGGCGCATCTGCGCTCCCTGGTTTCCTTCTCATCTCAGACTCCAGCTCTGGGACTTTCACTTTGGAAATGGCTCTGAGGCCCGGGCACCACCCTGCAGCCCTCCCTCTCCCTGGCTGGGGCTCTCCTGGTGCTCAGTGTCCGGGGACACCCTGTGGCCCCCGCCTGTCCCATCACACCCGTGGCGGGAGAGCCCGGAGCCTCGTGCCGCATCCTTAACCGCGTGTGACCGACGCAGCAGCCCACACCCGGGCCCGAAGGTGAGGCCGGGCTCACGCCTTGGACACGTCCCCTCCCTGCAGGGAAGATCACGCTGCAGGCAGGACCTGAAGCGCTGCAAGCTGGCCAGCGTCTTCTTCGACACCTTCTTCAACATCGAGAAGTACCTGGACCACGAGCAGAAAGAGCAGATCTCCCTGCTCAGGGTGAGTGCGGGGGTGCGCGGGCGGGGCCGCAGCAGGCCGGGAGTGTGACACGTGCGCTTCCCCCAGGACAGTGACAGCAGCGGCCCCGAGCTCTCGGACTGGGAGAAGTACGCGGCCGAGGAGTACGACATCCTAGTGGCCGAGGAGACGGCGGGGGAGCCCTGGGAGGACGGGTGAGCGCGCGGCCGGGGGACGCGGGGGGCAGTGAGGGGGTGCGGGGACAGTGACGGGCGCGGGGGCAGTGAAGGGGGTGTGGGGGACAGTCATGGGGGCGCGGGGACAGTAACGTGGCGTGCGGGGGCGCAGGGGACAGTAAGGGACGCGGGGCACAGTGAGGTGGGGTGTGGGGACACCGGGGACAGTGAGGGGATGCGGGGACAGTGAGGTGAGGCGCGGGGATGCAGGGTGGGACTCGGTCACTGTCCCCGCCCCCCACACCCTGTAGTGGTGTAAACGGTACTTTTAAGATCCCCGGACGCTGCTGGGTGACGGCTGGCAGGGGGTCGCGGCAGACCACGCCCAGCTTGAGTGAGCTTTGTGGGTCCTGGTGCCCAGTCGTGGGGGCGTCTCCCCTCACCCAGCGGTCAGCGCGCTCACTGAGGGGATGCTCTGGCCTCTTCCTGGTCGGGGGAGGTTTCCCCACATGGGGCTGAGTGTCTCAGATGCTCTCGCTCCGTGTTCCTCTGTCTGTCTGTCCATACGGTAAATGACACTGAGGCATCTTCAGCCAGCCCGGTATTCCCAGCATAGATCTTAGTCGTGTGATCCTTGTATAGGATTGCATTCTTTTTGCAAAGATTATCTGTAGTAGTTTATTATTTTTTTTGAGACAAGGTCTTGCTCTGTCCGCGAGGCGAGGGCAGTGGTGTCATCACAGCTCACTGCAGCCTCAGCCTCCTGGGCTCAAGCCATCCTCCACCCTCGGCCTCCTGAGCACCTCGGATTACAGCAGTGTCCCCCCACCACACCCAGCTAATTATTACGGGGGTGTCCCACGCCTGGCTAATTACTACAAGAGTGTTCCCCCCTACACCCGCTAACTACGGGGGTGTCCCCCCCCCCCCGGCACCCAGCTAATTACTACAGGACTGTCCCCAGCGCCCGGCTAATTTTTTGTTTTTCTAGAGACAGTCTTGTTATGTTGCTTGGGCTGGTCTCAAACTCCTGACCTGGGGTGATCCTCCCGCCTCGGCCCCCCACAGCGCTGGGGTCACAGGCGAGGAGCCCCCACACCCGGCCCACGGCTTTTCTTGGGATGTGTTGGTCTGGCTTGGGTGTCAGGGTAATGCTGGCTCATGCAATCGGGGGCAGTGTCCTCTCCCCTTAGTTTCTGGAAGAGTTTGTATCCAGGACCTGTTACTTCTTCCCTCCATGTCTGGTAGAATTCACCAGTGACCCTATGTGGGCCTGGTTTTATTTATTTATTTATTTTAGATAGAGTCTGGCTCTGTCGCCCAGGTTGGGGTGCAATGGTGCGATCTCGGCTCACTGCAACCTCCACCTCCCGGGTTCAAGCGATTCTCCTGCCTCCGCCTCCCGCATAGCTGAGGTGACAGGCGCTGCCACCGTGCCTGGCTGATTTTTTGTATTTTAGTAGAGATGGGGTTTCACTCTATTGGCCGGGCTGGTCTCGAACTCCCGACCTCAAGGGATGCGCCCGCCTCGGTCTCCCAAAGTGCGGGGGCCTGGGTTTTTACGGTTTGCCTACTTTATCATGGGTCGACTGCCTTCGCCGTGTGCACGTCTGCTCCGGCAGGTGCAGCTCAGGTCTGCGGGGAGCTCGGCGCCGGGCCGTGGGGGGCGTCTTGGAAAGGTGTCCCCACGGGATCTCTCTGAGGGTCTGTGTGTGGGGTTGGTGGCCGCACCACTTTCTCGGGAGCCATGCCTGAGGTCACTGCCCAGACCTTAACGGAAAGCGCGCGTCCCGTCCTCCCACCGCTTGTGTTCCGGTCGGAACCGAACTGGTGGCCTCCACTGGGGGGGGAGGGGGGAGGTGTGTGTGTGTGTGTGTAGCATTTGTCTAAGCCGTGTGTGTGTGTGTGTGTGTAGCATTTGTCTAAGCCGTGTGTGTGTGTGTGTGTGTGTGTGTGTGTGTGTGTAGCATTTGTCTAAGCCGTGTGTGTGTGTGTGTGTGTGTGTGTGTGTGTGTGTGTGTGTGTGTGTGTGTAGCATTTGTCTAAGCCGTGGTCCCCGTTTTGGAAACCGCGTTCCGTCACGGGCTTTTGTTCTCCGGTCCTGCGTGGACACCACGACCCAGTTGTGGACACAGTCCCCTTGCAGCGGGGAGGCTGCCCTCTTCCAGTCGCGGTGGTCGCTTTGGGAAAAGGCGCAGTCCCGGCGACCCCTCTGTCAGGGCGGACGCCGTGCGCACCTGATGCCTGGGGCTCCCACCCGTCCTGGTGCGTTTCCACCTGCGCCGCAGGCCACTCCCCCGGGAGCCTTCGTGGAGCCGCCGGATTCTCAGCCGGGAGCGTGTTGCTGGCTCAGCGGCCGCAGCTCAGGGTCGGCTTAGGGGACGTTCTTGTGCTGGAGGCTGGTCGCTGGGAGGCCTGCGTTTCCCGGAAACCACGGCGCTGGCTCCGGGGCCTGGCTCTGCGCCGCCGGCCCCGTCTTCACCATCCCCTCGTTGCAGGTTCGAGGCCGAGCTCAGCCCTGTGGAGCAGAAGCTGAGTGCCCTGCGGTCCCCACTGGCCCAGAGGCCCTTCTTCGAGGCGCCCGCGCCCCTGGGCGCCGTGGACCTGTACGAGTACGCACGCGGGGACGAGGACCTGGAGACGCTGTGAGGTCGCCCGGGGACCCCACCGCGGGCCCCTCTGCCCGTGCCACGGCTGGGACAGCGCGGCTTGTGTAAAAACTCTTGTCTTTTGGGGAAAGTGAGTGCGTTTGTATGGAATGGTAAATTTTTATTTATTCACAGAAGCGTGTGGTGTGAATTGCCGCGGTGGGTTCGCGCCTGGACCTGCCTGGAGCTCTGACGCCTGGTGGCCCCGCCCGGGGGACACGCGAGGGCCGCTCGGGACTGGGACAGGCTCCCACACGGACACCCTCCGGCCTTTGCCGTCCCGGGGGCCACGTATCTCTGGAAAGGGCCATGTGCGCACAGCTGTGAGCGCAGCTCCCGGGCACGTCGCCCGTCCCCGACAGGAGCCTCCGCCACAGCCTGTGTGTTCTGTGTCAATGCACAAAAACGTTTCTGGCGATCGCGCTTGTGTTTTTGAACGAATGTTGGGAGGCTTTTCAGCCGCGGGCTCGGCTGCCTCAGCCACCGCGTGGGCTTCGTTCCGGATCTACGGACGCGGCCTGGATGGGGGCAGCGGCCACGCCACAGGCCGATGCAGCCTGAGCCTCCTCCCCAGCTTGGGGCCCTTCCCTCCCAGCTCCCGCGGCCAAGGCCGCGTTCCACAAACGGCCCCAGAAGGAAGGAGCCGGCGCCGAGTCGGGGCGTGCGCACCCGGGAGCCACGTGCAGTGACGCGTAAACGAGGGGGTTAGGAGGCCCCGCCGGGCGCAGCCCTGAGTGCAGGGGGGACCACGAGCTCCAGGGGCACCGACACGGATGAACCCAGGCCCAGCTCTGCTCCCTCCGCAGGCCAGGGAGGGTCACGGGTGGTGACCACAGGAACGACCGCCTTTCCTCGCACACGACAAAACACTCCCCCCGGAAAGGGACGTGGCCGCACGGCGGGGAACAGGCGGGCGGGGCGGGAACACCCTGAGAGCTGCACACACGCCCCGTTCATCCACCGCAGCCCTGGCCGTGAAGGAGCTGGACGCACAGGGGGGTCCCCGTGACCCCGGAGAGACGGTGGGAGCTCGGGGCGGTGGGTGGACCTGGCAGACCTCCCAGGGGAACGGTTGCTGCCCCCAAGGTGTCCCCAGTGTCACCAGGTGTCCCCGGATTTCCCGGACGCCCCCACCTGGGTCTGCAAAGGGTCAGGGTCCCCCAACAACAGGACAGGTGCCGGGCAGGAGGGTCCGACGGTGGCCGCGGCAGGTCAATGACAGCGGGAGCCACGGCCTCAGGGCCCAGCCTGCCTCGAGCTCAGGGGAGCCCGTCGGGGAGGGCAAGTGCGCCCCCCACCACCTCAGGACCCCCCACAGCGATGGTCATGGGAGCGAGGGGGCAGAAGTGGGGGTTCACCCCTGACCGGAGCCCTCCGCCTCCCACGCTGACACTAGGAGGCCCCCAGTGGGGCTTCAAGGCTGGGGGTTCAAGGCTGAGACATCCGAGGGCTCCCTGGGGCCGGGAAAGGAAGGACAGCGTCCCCCACCCACATCCCTGGTGAGGCCCCTGCGCGGCCCCCGACACACCCCTATTCACCGCATTCCCCAAGCGCTCCCTCCTCCGCCAGCCACGGCCTCTCATTCCCTGGGCCACACCCGGGCCGGCCCTGCACACTCGGCCTCTGCTGGAGAAGCGGGGGGTCCCCGTGGATGGCGGCGCGGCGGGGAGACCCAGAGCCCAGCCCCCACTTGGTCTAGGGGTCCGTTCCCCTGACAGCCCACGTGGAGGGGGACCGGGGGCCCCCACAAAACAAGCACCCGGCTCACCCTGACGGTGGCCAACGGCCAGGACAGAGGCCAGGACGTCCCAGGGCTCGGCGGGGGCGCCTTTGGCGTCGCCACCTCCCTCTGGGAATGGCCGTCCCGGGCGCACCGCCCTTCCTTCGTGGCCATCACCCCTTGGAGAGCCGCGAGCAGGGACTCAGCCAGCCCCGCCCCTCCCTCCCAGAGTCCCTTCCTGTCAGATCCAAGCGCGACCCCGAAAGGTGCAAACCACAGCCCCGAGGCCCCCGGGCGCCGCCACCTGGGACGGGACACGCGTCCTGCAGGTGCAGTGGGGGTGACGGGCACCCCGGGCTCCCAGCACTGGCGCCAGAGCGCTGTCCCGAGGGGCGGCAGGGACGGGCATGGGAACACGGCGGCTCCCCAGAACGAAGGGACCCAGCCTGGGGCGGGGGGCGGGGCCTGGACGGCCGTGAGACGGGGGCGTTGGGGGAGAACTGGGGGCATCAGACGCAGGAACTGGACAGAGCTGGACGCAGCCGTTCCTGGAGGAGACGCGGCCCCCGGGGGGAGGGGGGGCGGCAGGGAGGCCCTGACGTCTCTCAGAGCGGGGGAAGGAGCAGAGGCCGGAGGTCGTCCCCAGTTCGTGCCCAGGAACCGCCCTGCCCAGGCCAAGCGATCAGACCCCACGTGGCACAGGGGCCTCATCTGTGGCTGACGGGGACACAGTCCCCTGGCCGGCCCAGACCCCGCGTGGCACCAACGGCCCTGCCCAGCCTGAAGCCGCAGACACGGCCCCTCAGCCGGCAAGACGCTGCTGCGTGGCTCCCGCGGGGGCCTCGAACCCAGTTCCCCGTGACCTACGGGCAGACCCCGGCAGGGCAGGGATGCCCCCACCCCGGCACCCTCTGTACAAGCCACAGCTCCCCCAGGCTCGGCCGCCGCACACCCCACTGGGAGCCTGGGGAGCCGCCGCAGCACTGGACCGCACCCCCGGCCCCAGGACATGTCCGGGTGGGGGCTGCCCCTCAGCGGCCCATGTCCTCACCAGGGCATAGCTCTCTCCACTGCAGTATCGAGCAGCCACAGGAGGGGACGAGGCCCCGTGGGGAAGGAAGACCCCAGGGGTGGAGGGACAGCAGGTGCCACTTGGACAAGCCTCCCACAGGGCTCCAGTCTCGCTCTGTCACCCAGGCTGGAGTGAGTGGCGCGATCCCAGCTCACTGCAACCTCCATCATCTCCCGGGTTCCCAGCATTCTCCTGCCTCAGCCTCCCAAGTAGCTGGGACTACAGGCGCCGCCACCTCGCCCGGCTAATTTTTTGTGTTTTTAGCCGAGACGGGGTTTCACCATGTTGACCAGGTTGGTCTCGAACCCCTGACCTCGTGATCCACCTGCCTCAGCTTCCCAAAGTAATGGGATGACAGGCATGAGTCACTGCACCTGGCCTTTAATAGAAAACTGGGCCCCCCCTCTCCTGCCCAGGCTGGTCCTGGGCTTCAGTGATCCCACCTTGGCCGCCCAAAACGCTGGGATGACAGGTGCGAGCCGCCGTGCACAGCGCAGCAGCCACACAAGCTGTGCACACGGGGGTGCTGACCAGAAACTCGACCCAACACACCTGCCACATGCGACTCTAGAAATGCCATGGAGGCCGGGCGCGGCGGCTCACGCCTGTCATCCCAGCACTTTGGGAGGCCGAGGCGGGCAGATCCCCTGAGGTCAGGAGTTCGAGACTAGCCTGGTCAACCTGGTGAAACCCTGTCTCTACTAAAAATACAAAAATCAGCCAGGCGTGGTCGTGGTCACCTGTCATCCCAGCTACATGGGAAACTGAGGCAGGGGAGTCACTGGAACCCAGAAGGCAGAGGTTGCAGTGAGCCGAGATCACGCCACTGCACTCTAGCCTCAGCGAAAGAGCGAGACTGTCTCAGATAAACATGCCACAGACACGGAAACCTGCTCCGTGCTCACCTCCCCCAACGTCACAGTCAGGGACACAGGCCGTGCCTCACAGGGTGCGGTGACAGGACGTCCACTGTGGCCGTGATCCTCCTGACCTCCCCTCATCCAGGGGTGCCCTGACCCTTCGGGACTGTGGGGTGCCCTGGACATGAGGGCCATGGGGTACCCCAACCCTTTAGGGCTACAGGGTACCCTAAACATGACAGCCGTGGGGTACCCTGAACATGACAGCCGTGGGGTGCCCCAACTTTAATACTGTAAGGTACCCTGAACACGAGGGCCATGGGGCACCCCAACCCTGTGGGACTGTAGGGTGCCCTGAACATGACGGCTGGGGGGAACCCAAACTTTTAGGACGGTGGGACATGCTGACTTCTTAAGACCACGGCTTACCCTGACGCTTACGGCTCTGTGGTGCCCCCGACTCCTCAGGCTGGTGCCTACGGGACGCCAGGCGTACGTGGGGAGGGGGCAGAGGCAGAAAAGCGATGGGGGAGGTGGAGGGCATTGGCTGTCCCTGCCCTGAAGGACAGGATGGAGCTAGTCAGGTAGGAGTGTGGCCAGAACCAGCACCCAAGGACTCAAGGGAGAGACAGGGTGCGAAGAGAGAAGGGGAGGGGTGGGGGGAGAGGAAGGGAGGGGGTGTGGGCGGGGAGAGTGGGGGAAGAGATGAGGGGTGGGGGGAGAGAGGAAGCATGATGGGGAGAGAGGAGGGGTGGGGGATATGGGGGGATGGTGGGAGAGAGGAGGAGTGGGGTGGTGAGAGAAGAGGGGGTGGGGAGAGGGGAGGGGCGGGGAGAGAAGGGGGTGGGGTGGTGGGCAGAGAGGAGAGGAGGGGAGGGGGGAGAGAGGAAGCATGATGGAGAGAAGAGGGGTGGCAGGTATGGTGGGACGGTGGGGGGAATGGGGGATATGGATGGGGGGTGGGGAGGGGACACAGGGAGGAACCGGGGTCACACTTGGGGCCGGCCCCCTGACTGGAACGTGGCCTTGAGCCACCTGCCACCAGCCTGTGGGACCTCAGGGACACGGTGAGGGAGCTGGGCCTCGGGTCCCAGCCTGGATGCTGCCGCCTCCCATCCCCAGCCTCACCGAGGGGCCACTGACTTCCTCACTGCCCAGGAATCCCGTCCCCGGGTTCTGGGGCCTGCACAGGAAATACGCAGGTGCAGGTGCAGAGCCACGTCCCCACACCGCGGGTGTCTGTTTGTATCCCCGTGGGTAGAAAATCCAGGGATGCGTGTAGACGAAGAGCCCTCCGCACGCCTGGAACCCCAGCGCCTTGGGACGCTGACGTGGGGGGATCACCTGAGCTCAGGAGTTTGAGCCCAGCCTGGGCCACATGGAGAAACCTCGTGTCTAGGAAGAATTACAATCAGATGGACGTGGTGGCAGGTGCACCTGTCACCCCAGCTACGCGGGAGGCTGAGGCAGGAAAATCGCTTGAACCCGGGAGGCAGAGATTGCAGGGAGCCGAGATGGTGCCATTGCACTCCAGCCTGGGCGACAGAACGAGACGGTGTTTCAGAAAAAAACCAATTTAGCCGTTTGCATGATGAAGACCAGAGAATAAAACATGAAGAGAATCTCAGCAACTCACTCTCCAATGCCTTTAGGAAAATGACATGAGAAACATACACACAGGAAGTATTCGGGATTTCTTCCAGTTTAAGAAACAGAATCTGGGGCCGGGCGCGGTGGCTCACGCCTGTAACCCCAGCACTTTGGGAGGCTGAGGTGGGCGGATCCCCCGAGGTCAGGAGTTCGAGACCTGCCTGGCCAACATGGAGAATCCCCATCTCTACTAAAAGTATGAAAAGCAGTCCGGTGTGGTGGTGTGCACCTGTCATCCCAGCTACTCGGGAGGCCGAGACCGGCAGCCATCCTCCCACCTCAGCCTCCTGAGTAGCTGGGACTACAGGACCCATGCCCAGCTAATTTTTTTTTTTAAGAGATGGGGGTATCAGTATGTTGCCCAGGCTGGTCTTGAACTCCTATCCCCACTCGGCCTCCCAAAGCAGGGGGATTCCAGGTGTGAGCCACTGTGGGACGCACACGACCCGGCTCACACCTGCCCCTACACACAGGTATTTCTGACCCGAATGGCGGGGCAGTCACTGCAGAATCAAAAGGAACCTGAAGCCTGCAGCCCTGCACCATCCATGTGCCACTGCATTGACTTAAAGCTTCTCACGGGCCGGGCGCAGTGGCTCACACCTGTCATCCCAGCACTTTGGGAGGCCGAGGCGGGCGCATCACCTGAGCTCAGGAGTTCAAGACCAGCCTGGCCAACATGGTGAAACCCCGTCCCTACTAAAAATACAAAAATTAGCCGGGCGTGGTGGCAGGTGCCTGTCATCCCAGCTACTCAGGAGGCTGAGGCAGGAGAATCGCTTGAACCCAGGAGACGGAGCTTGCAGGGAGCTGAGATCGCACCACTGCACTCCAGCCTGGGCGACAGAGCGAGACTCTGTCTCAAAAACAAAAATAAATACAAAAAGCTTCTCGTGAACGATGAAAACCAAAATGACCATCGCGTCCGCACCGTACGGATCTGCCTCTGCTACAACCAGCAGGACCACAGCTGGGCTGTGACTCAGTTTCCTTACGAAAAGCACCAGGGGAGACCGGGAATTAGTCCCCCCCAGGTGACACTCACATCCCTATGGATCAAACACAATCCGAGACACGCATCTCATCCTGTCTGTGCGGCCCACACGGTGCTGCCGAGAGCACGTTCAGTCTATGGTTTGGTTTGGGTTTTGCTGTTTTCTGACACAGGGTCTCACTCTGCCTCTCAGACTGGAAGGCAGCGGTGCAATCTCAGCTCACCACAGCCTCCACCTTCTGGGCTCGAGTGATTCTCTTTACACAAAACATACAGGCCCACATGGACCCTTTCCAGAGAGACGTGGCCCCCGGAACTGCAAAGGTCAGACAGTGTCTGTGTGGGAGCCCGTCCCATTTTTTTTTTTGAGACGGAGTCTCGCTCTGTCACCCAGGCTGGAGTGCAGTGGCGTGATCTCAGCTCACTGCAAGCTCCGCCTCCCGGGTTTACGCCATTCTCCTGCCTCAGCCTCCTGAGTAGCTGGGACTACAGGCGCCCGCCACCTCGCCGGCTAGTTTTTTGTATTTTTAGTAGAGACGGGGTTTCACCGTGTTAGCCAGGATGGTCTCGATCTCCTGACCTCATGATCCGCCGTCTCGGCCTCCCAAAGTGCTGGGATTACAGGCTTGAGCCACTGCGCCCGGCCTTTCTTTTTTTTCTTAAAAAGAGATGGGATCTGGCCGGGCGCGGTGGCTCAAGCCTGTAATCCCAGCACTTTGGGAGGCCGAGACGGGTGGATCACGAGGTCAGGAGATCGAGACCATCCTGGCTAACACGGTGAAACCCCGTCTCTATTAAAAATACAAAAACTAGCGGGCGAGGTGGCGGGCGCCTGTAGTCCCAGCTACTCAGGAGGCTGAGGCAGGAGAATGGCGTAAACCCGGGAGGCGGAGCTTGCAGTGAGCTGAGATCTGGCCACTGCACTCCAGTCCGGGCGACAGAGCGAGACTCCGCCTCAAAAAAAAAAAAAAAAAAAAGAGATGGGATCTCACTACGTTGCCCAGGCTGGTCTTGAACTCCTGGGCTCCAGTGGTCCTCCCCAGTTGGCCCTTCCAAAGCGCTGGGATTCCAGGTGTGAGCCACTGCGCTTGGCATCGGGTCTGTTTGAAGTTAAAAATGTCACAAGACAAGCCGGGTACAGTCTCATGCCTGGAATCCAGCACTTTGCGAGGCCACGTGCTTGAGCTCAGGAGTTTGAGTCCAGCCTGGGGAGCACAGGCTGAGAGACTCTGTCTCCATGAAAAAAAAAATAAACAACAACAACAAAAACCACACAGTAGCCAGGTGTGAAGGTACACGCCTGTAGTCCCAGCTACTTAGGAGGCTGAGGTGGGAGGATTGCTTGAGCCCGGGGGGTAGAGGCTGAAGTAAGCAGAGATCACACCACTGTTCTCCAGTGTGGGCAACACAGCAAAATCCTGCCTCAAAAAAAAAAAACAAAAAAGTTTCCAGGCCAGGCGCGGTGGCTCGCACCTGTCATCCCAGCACTTTCAGAGGCCGAGGCGGGTGGATCACTTGTGGTCGGGGGTTTGAGACCAGCCTGGCCAACAAGGTGAAACCCCGTCTCTACTAAACATACAGAACAATTAGCTGGGCGTGGTAGCAGGTGCCTGTAATCCCAGGTACTCGGGAGGCTGAGGCAGAAGAATCGCTTGAACCCGGGAGGCGGAGGTTTCGGTGAGCTGAGATCACGCCACTGCACTCCAGCCTGGGTGACAGAGCGAGACTCCGTTTGAGGAAAAAAAAAAAAAAGTTTAGAAAACAATATACACAATATGAATTTTTTAAAAATTTTTTCCTGAGACAGAATTTCGCTTGTCGCCCAGGCTGGAGAGCAGTGGTGCGATCTCGGCTCACCGCAATCTTTACCTCCCGGGTTCAAGCGATTCTCCTGCCTCAGCCTCCCGGGTACCTGGTATTACAGGCACCTGCTACCACGCCTGGGTAATTTTTGTATTTTTAGTAGAGACGGGGTTTCACCACGTTGGCCAGGCTGGTCTCGAACTCCTGACCTCCGGTGATCCGCCCACCTCAGCCTCCCGAAATGCCAGGATGACAGGCGTGAGCCATCGTGCCCAGCCATGCATCCCTGTTTGGTACAATTTTGAGAAACACAAACGTCTATATACAGACATACACAGGTGTATCTATTATCCATGCATGCGTGCCTACACACCCTCACAAATGTGTGTGTGCATGTGTGTGTATACTTACACATTTTGGTGATATTTGGTGATAATCTTCTAGCCCTATATAGGACTGCGGGAACACAACCAAATCTTAACAATGTTTACCTCAGGGCCGGGCGCGGTGGTTCACGTCTGTCATCCCAGCACTTTGGGAGGCTGAGGCGGGTGGATCAGCTGAGGTCGTGAGTTCGAGACCAGCCTGGTCAACATGGTGAAATCCCTTCTCTACTAAAAATGCAAAATTAGCTGGCTGTGGTGGCAGGTGCCTGTCATCCCAGCACTTTGGGAGGCCGAGGCAGGTGGATCACCTGAGGTCAGGAGTTCGAGACCAGCCTGGTCAACATGGTGAAATCCCTTCTCTACTAAAAATATAAAAATTAGCCAAGCATGGTGGCTCACACCAGTAATCCCAGCTACTCAGGAGGCTGAGGCAGGAGAATGACTTGAACCTGGGAGGCAGAGGTTGCAGTGAGCCAAGATCACACCACTGCACTCCAGCCTGGGCGACAAAAGCAAAACTCCATCTCAAAAAAAAAAAAAACAAAAACAAAAACAAACCTGCAAACCTGCTATAAAACCGCCACCTCCTTGGCCTGATGTGGTGGCTCACATCTGTCATCCCAGCACTTTGGGAGGCCGAGGCGGGTGGATCACCTGAGGTCAGGAGTTCGAGACCAGCCTGGGCGGCAGAGTGAGACTCTGTCTCAAAAACAAACAGTCACTCCCAACCCACTCACACTAAACCCTTCTCTCAAGGGCTATGGATAAACAGTTCCACGTCTAAGAACCCAGGCTGCCACGAGACATGTGACAAAACTCCAGGACAGGAAATTGCAAACATCTAAGATGATCGTAGGTAAAACATCAGAGCAATCTCTTTTTTAAACACTTGTGAAGGTGCATGGGTAAATGATCAGATTTCTTAGATTCTTTTTTATTATTATTTTTTTGAGACAGAGTCTCGCTCTGTCGCCCAGGCTGGAGTGCAGTGGCCGGATCTCGGCTCACTGCAACCTCCTCCGCCTGGGTTCAAGCCATTCTCCCACCTCAGCCTCCGGAGCAGGTGGGATTACAGGCACCTACCAGCACGCCTAATTTTCTCTATTTTTAATAGAGACAGGTTTTATGTTGGCCAGGATGCTCTCAAACTCCCGACCTCAAGTGATCCACCCGCCTCGGCCTCCCAAAGTGCTGAGATGACAGGTGCGAGCCACCACGCCCGGCCTAGATTTACTGGATTCTAAAATGCACAATTCTCTTATACCTTGGTGGGTCTGAAACCGAGGTCGTCTCACCATCCACAGGAATCTTTAATAGTGTGGGTTTTTTTTTTTTTCCCCTAACACTGATTACATCAATGATGCATCTTAAAACTCACTGGTACTTCAAAGTCAAGGAAGCAGGAAATTCCCAAAACCAGGGTGTTTCTGCTAAGCGGTCTGCGGCCTCCGGTGTATTTTGAATACCAGCCACGGTGGGGCGGCCGCATCTCACCAGGCAGGCACATCCGTAAACGGCTTCAGGACCGACTGAGTGGCCAAATTACATATAAAAACCTGAGAGAGGCCGGGCGCGGTGGCTAACGCCTGTCATCCCAGCACTCTGGGAGGCCGACGCGGGTGGATCACGAGGTGAGGAGTTCGAGCCCATCCTGGTTAACACGGTGAAACCCCGTCTCTACTAAAAATGCAAAAAAAAATTAGCTGGGTGTGGTGGCAGCGGCTGTAGTCCCCGCTACTCGGGAGGCTGAGGCAGGAGAATCGCTTGAACCTGGGGGCAGAGGTTGCAGTGAGCCGAGATCGCGCCACTGCACTCCAGCCTGGGTGACAGAGCGAGACTCCATCTCAAAAACCGAACCTGAGGCCTGGTGCGGTGGCTCACGCCTGTCATCCCAGCACTTTGGGAGGCCGAGGCGGGCAAATCACGAGGTCAGGAGTTCAAGACCAGCCTGAGTAACATGGAGAAACTCCGTCACTACTAAAAATACAAAAGTAGCCGGGCGTGGTGGCGGGCGCCTGTCATGCCAGCTATTTGGGAGGCTGAGGCAGGAGAATCACTTGAACCAGGGAGACAGAAGTTGCGCTGAGCTGAGATCGAGCCACTGCACCCCAGCCTGGGCGACAAGAACAGAACTCCGTCTCAAAAAATAAATAAATAAAAATTAAAAAAAAAATGTAAGAGCCCAGCGTCCTTATACAAAGGCTGGAATGTCACCAAGGCCCACCAAGTTTTGCCGAGGGCTTTCCTGGGCCTTGAACCATGACAAGATGACAAAGGAATTCCCAGCAGGACCCATTTGAGTTTAAAGAAGTTTCGTTGGGGGTCTGAGGAAACTCGCCAGGCCTCCACAAACAGTTTCCTAGGGTGTAAGGGATCCGTCCAAACCTCCGTGGTTTACCAAGAGACGAGATAAGGGTAATCACCACCCCCCCCAGACCCACCTACAGTGAGACCATTTACTGAGGCTCCAGAGAAAGGTCTTTAGGACTCAGACCTACTTTATAGATTAAAAGAAATTAATACCTTATGTCTTTTTTTTTTTTTCTCCTGAGGCCGAGTCTCATTCTGTCGCTCAGGCTGGAGTGCAATGGTGCGATCTCGGCTCGCTGCAACCTCTGCCTCCCGGGTTTGAGCAATTCTCCTGCCTCAGCCTCCCGAGTAGCTGGGATGACAGGCACCTGCCACCACGCCTGGCTAATTTTGTATTTTTAGTACAGACGAGGTTTCCCCATGTTGGCCAGGCTGGTCTCAATCTCCCGACCTCAGGTGATCCACCCGCCTCAGCCTCCCAAAGTGCTGGGATGACAGGCGTGAGCCACCGCGCCCGGCCCCACTTACGTCTTTGCATGAATGCACACTTACCTATAGACATATAGCATACAAGGTACGTAAGCGCTGGAAAACTTTGTAATTTTGAGTCTGGTGATAATTTCCAGACCTTCTCCCTGTACCCGGTTACAGAAATAAAACCTGTCTCCTCTCCCAGTTCATCCACGTCGCACTGTTCGGCTGTGAGAATTAGCAGGCGAGCTTCGGTTTGGACTCGGAACAAGAGAAGTGACATCGTGCCATCATGATCGATTTTCTTCCCTCTTTTCCTCTATCAGGACATAGTATCAATAACAGAGAAGACAGTAAGACATTTACCACCTCATCAGCAAGAATGTTAATCCCCACCGTTCCCCTTCCGCATCTCCCAAAACCACTGGAAGAAACGAAAGCAGGGCCAGGCACGGTGGCTCACGCTGTCATCCCAGCACTTTGGGAGGCGGAGGCAGGTGGATCACCTGAGGTCAGGAGTTCAAGACCAGCCTGGCCAACATGGAGAAACCCCATCTCTACTAAAAAAATACAAAATTAGGGGCATGGTGGTGCCTGCCTGTAATCCCAGCTACTCAGGAGGTGGAGGCTGCAGTGAGCCCAGATCGTGCCGTTGCGCTCCAGCCTGGGCAACAAGAGCAAAACTCTGTCTCAAAAAGAAAGAAAGAATGAAAGAAAGAAAAAAGAAAGGAAGGAGGCGAGGGAGGCGAGGGAGGCGAGGGAGGCGAGGGAGGCGAGGGAGGCGGGAGGGAGGCGAGGGAGGCGAGGGAGGCGAGGGAGGCGAGGGAGGCGAGGGAGGCGAGGGAGGCGAGGGAGGGGAGGGAGGGGAGGGAGGGGAGGGAGGGGAGGGGAGGGGAGGGGAGGGGAGGAGGGGAGGGGAGGGGAGGGGAGGGGAGGGGGGGAGGGGAGGGGAGGGGAGAGAGAAGGAGGGGAGGGGAGGGGAGGGGAGGGGGGGAGGGGAGGGGAGAGAGAAGGAGGGGAGGGGAGAGAGGAAAGGAGGGGAGGGGAGAGAGAAAGGAGGGGAGGGGAGAGAGAGAAAGGAGGGGAGGGGAGAGAGAAAGGAGGGAGGGGAGAGAGAAAGGAGGGGAGGGGAGAGAGAGAAAGGAGGGGAGGGGAGAGAGAAAGGAGGGGAGGGGAGAGAGAGAGAAAGGAGGGGAGAGAGAAAGGAGGGGAGGGGAGAGAGAAGGAGGGGAGGGGAGAGAGAAAGGAGAGGAGGGGAGAGAGAAAGGAGAGGAGGGGAGAGAGAAAGGAGAGGAGGGGAGAGAGAAAGGAGAGGAGGGGAGAGAGAAAGGAGAGGAGGGGAGAGAGAAAGGAGAGGAGGGGAGAGAGAAAGGAGAGGAGGGGAGAGAGAAAGGAGAGGAGGGGAGAGAGAAAGGAGAGGAGGGGAGAGAGAAAGGAGAGGAGGGGAGAGAGAAAGGAGAGGAGGGGAGAGAGAAAGGAGAGGAGGGGAGAGAGAAAGGAGAGGAGGGGAGAGAGAAAGGAGAGGAGGGGAGAGAGAAAGGAGAGGAGGGGAGAGAGAAAGGAGAGGAGGGGAGAGAGAAAGGAGAGGAGGGGAGAGAGAAAGGAGAGGAGGGGAGAAAGGAGAGGAGGGGAGAAAGGAGAGGAGGGGAGGGAAGACGGGAGGGGAGAGAGGAGATCTACGTCCAGCGAGAAGCCCCCAACACAGACCACACACCCTGGAAACATCTGCTCCTGTGAGGTTTTTAGAGACAGGGTCTCTCTGTTGCCCCGGCTGCAGTGCACCGGTACAGTCACAGCTCACAGCAGTGTTAGCCTCCCAGGCTCAGATGATCCTCCGGCCTCAGCCTCCCTAGTAGCCGGGAGGACTAGGCGTCCACCACCCAGTCCAGCTAATTTTTAAAATTTTCTCAGGGCCAGGCACGGTGGCTCACGCCTGTCATCCCAGCACTTTGGGAGGCCGAGGCGGGTGGATCACAAGGTCAGGAGATGGAGACCAGCTGGGCAACATGGTGAAACCCCGTCTCTACTAAAAATAAAAAAGATTAGCGGGCGTGGTGGCGGCGCCTGTAATCCCAGCTATTTGGGAGGCTGAGGCAGGAGAATCGCTTGAACCGGAGGTGGAGGTTGCAGTGAGCTGAGATCGTGCCCCTGCACTCCAGCCTGGGCAACACAGACTTTGTCTCCAAAAAAAAAAAAGAAAAGAAAAAATATTCTTACAGAGAAGAGGGTCTCGCTGTTGGCCAGGCTGGTCTGGAACACCTGGGCTCAGTCAATCCTCCTGTGTCGGCCTCCGACGGTGCTGGGAGGACAGGCCTGAGCCACCGTCCGGCCACCTACAGCTTTTTGTCCCCAAAATCAGTCCAGGAAGAGGCACAGCTCAGGCGTGAGCAGCCCGAGTCGGCGCCAGGTGGCGCCCAGGTCCCGAGCCAGCTCTGTCGGCAACGCAGCCTCATCCCCCGACCTGCACGTCCCCTCTCGTCCCAGAGCTCGACCCCCCAGAGCCATCATCCCGCCAACCGCAGGGCTCACCCTCCCAAGGACCCCTGGCCGGGGTCTGGGCCTGCGTGCTGGTCCATGGACTCGCTTACGGACACTCCTCCTGCTCAGAGGGCACAGAGACCAGGTACTAAAGGATACTGATGGCTACACACACGTCCCTGAGCTCTCCACCTGGGGACGCCCAGAGCTTCCCCCACAGCACCTTCAAAGCTCTCATTCCATCTCTCAGTCTATTAACAGGGCAGACAGAGCCCAGGAGATTGTCGGCTACACACACACACACACACATCCCTGAGCTGTCCACCTGGGGACGCTCTCATTCTATCTCTCAGTCTATTAACAGGGAAGACAGAGCTCAGGAGATTGACGGCCACACACACACACATGCACGCACGTCCCTGAGCTCTCCACCTGGGGATGCCCAGCGTTCCTCCTACAGCACCTTCAAAGCTCTCATACTGTCTCTCAGTCTATTAACAGGGCAGATGGCACCCAGGAGATTGTCAGCTACACACACACACACACACAACACACACACACACACACACACGTCCCTGAGGTGTCCACCTGGAGACGCTCTCATTCCGTCTCTCAGTCTATTAACAGGGAAGACAGAGCCCAGGAGATTGACAGCTATACACAAACACACACAACACACACACACACACACACACACACACACCTGACTTCACACCTGGGGATGCCCAGAGCACCTCCCACAGCACCTTTGAAGCTCTCATTCCGTCTCTCAGTCTATTTAAACAGGGCAGATGGAGCCCAGGAGATTGTCGGCTACATATACACATACACATACACGTACACACACACACACACACACACACACGGAGCCCAGATTGACAGCTACACACCCCCCTCCCCCTACACACACACGTCCCTGAGTTCACCACCTGGGGACGCTCTCATTCCGTCTCGCAGTCTATGAACAGGGAAGACAGAGCCCGGAGAGGCCTCTGTCCCGCGCTGCCCTGGCAAATCTGGGTTCCGATTCTGAGTTCAGCGATGTTAAAAAATAATAGTCTACGTCCCCTGCTTAGGGCTACATATAGCAAACCCTATTTACCCCGGCTGGGCACATCACGATTCCACCTGCAGAGGCTCCCATCACTGTCCTAGGTCCATCCCCAGCTTGGCGATGGTTCCAAATGCCTCCCCCGACCGCTCCCCCAGTCAAGGTCTTGCTCTGTCGCCCAGGATGGAGTGCGGTGGCGCGATCTCAGCTCACTGCAACCTCCACCTCCCACGTTCAAGAGATTCTCCTACCTCGGCTTCTGGGGTAGCTGGGACTACCGGCACCTGCCACCACGCCCAGCTAATTTTTGCATATTTAGTAGAGTCGGTGTTTCTCCGTGTTGGTCAGGCAGGTCTCGAACTCCTGACCTCAGGTGATCCACCCACCTCGGCCTCCTAAAGTGCTGGAATTACAGGCTTGAGCCACTGTGCCTGACCTCAGACACCTATTGATGCTTCTTGTTTGAGATGGGGTCTTACCTCTGTCACCCAGGCTGGAGTGCAGTGCTGCAATGAGCTCACTGCAGCCTCCACCTCCTGGGCTCAAGTGATCCTTCCCACCTCAGCCTCGCGAGTAGCCGGGACCACAGGCACCCACCACCATGCCTGGCTAATTTTTCTTTTTCTTTTTTTTTTTTTTTTTTTTGTAGATAAGGGGTCTTACCATGTTGCCCATGCTGGTATCAAACTCCTGGGCTCAAGCAATCCTCCCACCTCAGCCTCCTTCCCAACGCATAAATGGGGGAGACATTTCTGCACAGTCTCCGCTGTCTCCCCCATTCTGTTTTACAACTACGGTCACATAAAGTAACGCAAAAAGGCGAGCCCCGTTATTCCCCTTAAAACGTAGCCTGGAGCTTGCAGGAACCTGGCAGGTGGTAAAGATTCAGAGGCCAATTGAGATCACACGAGTTTAAGCTAATTCAGGTGATTTTAAGCTAATCAAGGGCCCCTTTCACGCAGGTGACTTTAAACGAATCGAGTTCTCCTTTCACAGAACTAAAAAGGTAGGTTAATTTACACAAATGCGCAGGCTACAGCCACCTGTCCTTCCTAGGGACTTCGGGCGGAAAATGTCACCTCTCACACCGGTAATCCAGCCCTGCAGGGCTGTTAGGAAGGGAATTAGCAGCTGGGATACCCCGATCCTACAATGAGGGGGAATTAGCAAACCCTCCTGAAATACCAAGAAGGCTACGGCTTCCTGCAGACGCTTAAGGAACATGCCAAATGCAACTGATCTGAAAAATCAAGAACTGCTGGTGAGGGCTGGGGTTGCGGGACGCTTTGCACACACGGGTCAGTTTGTGGGGGAGCTTCTACTGGGACCGGCTGCCTCTCACCATCCCTTGGACCCAGTGGGGCGCCGTTCGCATCTTCCTGGCATCTCCCAGGCCCCTGCCCCACTCACAGCTCCTCCGCAGGGGCTCCCGAGGCTGGACTCAGACCTGCTGGATCCCATCCAGGCCCCCAATGTAGACTCAGAGACCCCTGGGATGGACTCGAGGCCCCAAAGCAGACTTCAGGACCCTAAGAGCTGGACTCCACCCTCCAAAGCAGCATTCGGGACCCTCACGGCTGGACTCGAGGCCCAAGGCAGACATGGGGACCCCTGGGAGGCGTCCGGGATC